>NC_056746.1:1135425637-1135508137 GCF_019279795.1 Protopterus annectens
GACTAGGTATTCTAGGATGGCAGTAATGTGTGCTGAATTGGAATCAAGGTGATGCTTCTGGCACCAAATACAGAACCTTTTCCATTTGGCCTAGTATGATCTCTAGTGCTAAACCTTCTAGATTCTTTAAGGATGTCCTGCACGTGCTTACTTAGGGTAATGTTGCAGTTGGATGCTAGGGAATTATCTAAGGTGAAAGGGTGAGTGTCTGAAGGTGGGGGTGCACAACCCTTCCCTTGTTTTGAGTGAGAAGGTCTACTCTCTCAGTTAACAGTCATGGGCACCGATTGGTGAGCTCAAGGAATAAAGGATACCAGTGTTATCTGGGCCAGTGTGGTGCTATCAGTATTGCTCTTGGGCCCTCTTCCCTTAACCTTTATAAGCACCCGAGGCAGAGAGGGTAAGGGGGAATGCATAAATGAAGAGGTGAGTCCAAGGGAAGGAGAAGACATCAAGGTAGCGGCTGACCGGCATTTGCAAACTGCTTCTACTTCGGGTTCCCACGCGGCAAGAAAAGCTGATTTAATGGTGTCAGCTGCATGTTTTATACCCTTGACGTCATGGAAGAGGCAACAACATCAGAAGCAGAAATCCCAAGACTCTGGTATTTGGGCCGACTGAGGGCTACCTGCAGGCAGATAACCCAATGATGACTGCAACAGTTGAACACGAAGATAATCCGTTTTCCAGGCAGACGTCTGTATGACCTGGAACAGAATTTTTTCAGGTGAGCATTTTCTTTTTGGCAAAGAGATCTACCTGTGGGACTCCCCATCTGAATTACGCTGAGAATTTCCTGATGCAGATGCCATTAGTGGGGGCCCATCACATTTCTGCTGAAATGATCTGCTACAGCCTTTTGAGCACCTGGAAGGTATTTGTGCCATGAGGTGCAACCCCAGAGAGTGTGCAGTTTCCCAGACTTGCATTACTAGGTGGCACAGGGGATAAGGGTGTGTGCCTCCCTGCCCGTTTATGTACCACATTACTGTGGTATTTTCTATTTTTACTAACACTACCCCTAGTTCCCATTTCTCTTGTAAGGCTATCAGGCCTTTTTTCAGTGCCATAAGTTCTTCCCAACTGATGCGTCTGTCCCTGAACTAATCTCCCACTTCCCTTGGGATTGGAGGTGTTGTAAGTGAGCCCCCCAGACTGCCTCTGAAGCATCTGTGGTGAGGGCTTGGCCCTGTGGAGTGAAAATGAACAGAAGGCCCTGAGTTTGGGTACAAACCTGTACCTACCAAGCACACTTTTATTTGAGACAAGGGATTAGCTGCATCTCAGTCTCTAGAGATGGACAGCTCTGGCACCATATGTTATTGAGGTACCACTTGAAGCTTCCTCATGTGTAGCCTGCCAAGGGAACCATGAGGATACATGATGCCATATATCCCACTGCTCAGAGAAACTCTCTGCCCAAGATGGAATGTTTCTACTGGATTTTTTTTTAAGTAGTCTGTCAAAAAGGAGACTTTGTCTGGAGGAAGAAATGTCTTTTGAATTGAAGAGTCCACGATTGTCCCCCAGGAAAAACTATCCTTTTAGTTGGGGCAGTGTTGGACTGCTGGAGATTTATTGTGAATCCCAGGAAGAACAGGAAATCTTGGGTGAACTTCAGGTCCTTGAGGACTTCTGACAGGTCTGTGGCCTGTATCAGGCAACTGTCCAGATAAGGGTACATTTGGACCCTCCTGACCTTGCAGCAAGCAACTTCAGGTGCTAAACCCTTGGAGTGTTAGACAAGCCAAAGGGCAGTGCTGAAATCCGATTGTGACTGCAGATGACTCTGAAGCAAAGAAAGCTTCTGTAAGACTTTTGGATTGGAATATGCAGACAGGCATCTTTTAGGTCTAGTGAGACTATGAAGGCCTGAGGGGTTATCATGGAGAACAGCTTGTGAAGATTCAACATTTTGAACTTAGAAAACAGGAGAAACTGATTAAGGTTGGACAGATCCATAATGGGGTGCAGAGAGCCTTCCTTTCTGGCAAACAGGAATAGCCTTGAGTAGAATTCTATGCCTTTTTGATCTTCTGTAACTAGCTCCATAGCTCCCTGAAAGCAAAAGATCTGAATCAGGGCAAGGGCATCTGATTTTTGATTTAGTGGAAGAACTGGACAGCCTCAGTATTTTAAAGACTTTTTAAAAGTGATTGTGTAACCATCTGAAATAATATCTAGAATTCAATTGTCTGAAGTGATACGGGCCCATTTTTGTTTGAAGAGTGCAACCTTCCTCCTCGTCTTGAGTTTGGGGAGGGGGTACAAGGTGGATTAGTCATAGCAGGGGCTTAGGACCTAGAAAGTACAATTGTGTACACTTACCATAAATGTAGATGTTCGAGGGTATTCACTGTTGCAGTCATCACACTTGTGTTATCTGTCTGCAGGTAGCCCTCAGTCAGCCTGAATACCAGAGACTTGGTATTTATGCATCTGTTGCTTCAGGACTGACGTCAGGTCGTCAGAGGTACAAAAACAGGCAGCCGACGCCATTACATCAGTTTTTCTTGCCCCAAATGTCAGGAATCCCCCCCAAATAGGGAGCTAAGTTATGGTGGAAAAACACCACCAGTAAAAAGTAAACACCAACAGCCCTGTAAAGGGTGAGTAATAGAGAGAGAAAAGGAGAGAGAGACAAGGAGACGGCTGAAGGGTGGGAAACAATGGACTGCAACAGTGAATACACTCGAACATCCACATTTATGGTAAACATACACAACTGTACTATTTTCTTCATTTTTCACTGTTGCAGCCATCACACTTGGGTTGATTCCCAAAGCTGAAGAACGGATGGAGGCAGTCAAGAAGAGTTGGGGCTGACTAGTATGCCCTGCAGCACTGCAGTTGCAAAACCCACCCTGGATTTGAAGAGATAGGCAGGTGATAATGCTTGGTGAAGGTGTGAGAACTCCAGGTAGCAGCTTCCAGAATGTCACTGGTAGGGACTTCCCTGAGGAATGCTGTAGAGGTTGAAGTTGCCCTAGTGGAACGCGTTCTGACCCCCTGAGGGGCTGGTTTCCCCATGGTGTTTATAACTGAAATGGATACAGTGTGCTATCATTTTGGAAATGGTTTTGATATGGCCTTCCCCTCTGCCCATGGTGCAAAGCTGACTAGTAACTGGTCAAATTCCCTAAAGGGAATAGTCCTATCAAGGTAGAATCTGAGCGGTCTATGCACGTCCAAGAAGTACGGGATCCTTTCCCCTTTATTTTGAGGATTAGGAAAGACGGTTGGCAAATGTATGGAATGGTTGAGAGCCACACTGGACACCACGTTGGGCATAAAAGAAGGGTTTGTCCTGAGGGAGACCGTGTCAGCATGGAAAAAAATGAAGGGTTCCACAGTCATAAGTGCTTGCAGCTCACACACTCTTCTAGCTGAAGTGATGGCCAGAAGCAATGCTGTTTTCCAAGAGAGGAATTTTACGTCAGCTGACGCTGCAGGCTCAAAGGGGGGGGGGGGGTCTGCTTTTCCAGTAAAAAGTTAAGGTCCAAAGCAAGGGTGGCTGCTCTCCTTGGTGGCCTTAAGTTGTTCGGCCCTCTCAGGAACTGTTTGATAAGAGGGTGCGAGAAGAGAGGTGGCTTAGTGTTGTAATGAGCAGAAATGGCTGAGGCATGTATCTTAATGAGAGAGGACAGGCCTTTGTGGAGTAGATCTGCTAAGTAATCCAGGATTAGAGGCAGTGAAGGCAGAGTTGTGTCCTCTCCTTTAGATAGACTCCAGGAGTAGTACCTTTTCCACTTATCCACATAGGATTTTCTTGTACTGGGACTTCTGGCTTCCAGAATGATGTCCAGCACCGGCTTGCTTAGGGTTGCTGGGGAGGATTCAGGGGATAAGCCAGGCTGCAAGATTTAAGGTTTGCAGTTGCGGATGCAAAATCTGTCCCTGCTGCTGAGAGAGCAGAGTAGGGTTCTGGTGTAGGTGCCAGGGTGGCACCAATATCAGGAGCTGCAGGAGTGGGTACCAATGCTGGCGTGGCCAGTTCGGGGCAATCAGAATTGTCCTTGGTCTGTATGGTCTTATTTTGAGTAATACTCTCGAGAGAAGGGGCAGAGGTGGGAATGTATAAATTGAGAGATTTACCAACTGAAAATATAAGGCATCCAACTTTCCAGGCCTTGATGTGAGGGTTCCTGGTGCAGAATTTGCTGAGCTGGTGGTTGCAGGGGGAGGCAAAGAGGTCAACCTCTGGGTCCCCCATTTCTGAATCAGAAGGTTGACGGTGCTGGGCTCTAATTGCCACTCGTGTGGGTCTAGAAGATTTCTGCTTAAGTCGTCTGCCAATGAGTTTTGTTTGCCTGGCAGGAACTGAGCTTGCAGATGGACTTGCATGTCCAAGGCAGAGTTCCACGGGGAAATGGCTAACCTGCAGAGTGGGTAAGAATGGGTTCCCCCTTGGCTTGCTGATGTACCACATAACTGTGGTGTTGTCTGTATTAGTAGTTGTCCTGGAGAGAATAGGGATCTGAAAGCTGTCAGGGTGTTCTGCACAGCTAGCATCTCTATTTGGTTGATGTGCAGATAAATTTGGCTTGGGCTCCAGTGGCCCTGAATGCATTTGCCGCCCATGTGTGCTCCCCAGGAATAGTCTGATGCGTCTGTGGTTAGGGTCTGGGTGGCGTGGGGTTGAGTAAAGGGCAATCCCTTGTTTTGGTTGCATGCTGCTGCCCGCCAAAGAAACTGTTTCCAGGTCCTGAGAATGCTGGCACCAAAGACTTTTAAGTACCACTGAAGTTTCCTCATAAGCAGCCTGGCATATGGAATTAGCAGTATGCAAGAGGCCATGAACCCTAGAGCCTACAGTATTTTCCTTGCGGATAGCTGGGTTCTGGTGGCCATTTGTTTAAAACAAGCCGTCAGACAGCCTTGTTTTTCTTAAGTGAAGAATGCCATCTGGAATACTGTGTTCAAGCTTGCTCCCAAGAGTACAATCTTGACTGGGCACCAGTTTTGATTTCTTTTCGTTGATGGTGTACCCCAGGGATGTGAACCTTTTTTTTTTTTTTTTTTTAAACAAATGTCAGGTGCTGCAACAGCAATTCCTGGCTGTCCGCCTGAATCTGACAGTCGTCCAAGTACAGGTAACTTTGGATATTTCTCTGCCTGCAGTAAGCAATGGCTGGAGCCAGGCATTTCATGAATACTCTGGATGCAGTGGATAAGCCAAAGGTAAGTGCAAAGAACTGATGATGCATAGATCCGGCCCTGGAAAGTAAATATTTCCTGCATGACTCTCTTATAGGGATGTGCATTATAGGCTTCTTTTAAGTCTAGGGTGACTAAAGTACACTTACCATAAATGCAGATGGTCGAGTGTATTCACTGTTGCAGTCATTACATTTGGGTAATCTGCTGGCAGTTTGCCCTCAGTCGGCCTGATTAACAAAGTCGTGGGTCCTACGTCAGTTGCTGTCCCTTCTTCCATGACGTCAGGTCGTCAGGGGTATAAAACATGCAGCCAATGCCATTACATCAGTTTTTCTTGCCCCAGATGTCAGGTGCCCCATGAAATGGGGAGCAAATAAAATTAAAAAAACATACAAATATACCTCAAACCAAAAGCAAATACATCAAAAAGGCTTTTTTAAGCACAGTTGAAAGTAGAGGTATAGTAAGAGAAAAACAGGGGGCTGGAGGAAGGGTAAAGTACAGTTGTGTACACTTAATATAAATATAGATGTTAGAGTAGATTCACTGTTGCAGCATTTGGGTAATCTGCTGGCAGGCTGCCCTCAGTCGGCCTGAATAACAGGGTCCTGCGTCGGTTGCTGTCTCCTCTTCTATATATATATATATATATATATATATATATATATATATATATATATATACACACACACACACACACACATATATATATATATATACATACATATATACACACACACATCAAAAATATATGTAAAAGCGCATTAAGCAACATAAACTTTACCTTCACCTAAAAGCAAATACACCACAAAGGCTTTAGAACATAGTAAAGGAAAGAGAAGTTATAGAAAAGGGGGATGGCGGGTGGGTAACCCGGACTGCAACACTGAATACACTAACATCTACATTTATGGTAAGTGTACACAACTGTACTATGTTCTTCGTGTTTCACTGTTGCAGTCATTACATCTGGGTAGAATCCCAAAGCTATGGATGAGAGGAAGGAACTAAACAGCATTAGGAGTGGCTATAAGGCCCTGCAGAACTGCAGTGGCAAAGCCTGCCCTGGATTTGGAGAAGAGAGGCAAATGATAATGCTTTGTGAAGGAATGGACAGAGCTCCAAGTAGCAGCTTCTAGAATGTCTTTGGTTGGAACTCCTCTGAGAAAAGCTGCTGAGGTAGAGGCAGCCCTGGTGGAATGTGACTTGATCCCCTTGGGCACAGGTTTACCATGGTGCAAGTAGCATAAACTAATGCAGTGGCTTATCCACTTAGAAATAGTCTGCTTTGATATAGCCTTTCCCTCTTATCCTGCAGCAAATGCCACCAGTAGTTGCTCAGACTTTCTTAGAGATTTGGTCATGTTTAGGTAGAATCTTAGTTGTCTGTGTACGTCCAATGAATGCAAAATCTGCTCCCCCTTGTTCTGCGGACTTGGGTAAAAAGTTGGCAGGTAAATTGTTTGGTTAAGAGCCACATTGGATACCACCTTAGGCATAAAAAAAGGATTGGTCCTGAGCGACACCCTGTCCGGGTAAAATGTAATAAAAGGCTCCACAGCCATGAGAGCCTGTAGTTCTGAAACCCTTCTTGCTGAAGTGATGGCCAAGAGGAAAGCTGTTTTCCAACATAAAAAATGTATATATGCAGTAGCTGCTGGTTCCAAAGGAGGCAGGGTGAGTTTTTCCAGCACAAAATTGAGGCCCCATGCAGGAGTTGGTGATCTTCTGGGAGGCCTCTCTAAGATGCCGTTTAAGCAGAGGATGAGAAAAGAGGGGAGGCTCCGTGTTGTAGTGAGCCGAGATGGCAGAGGCATGGATTTTTATTGAAGAAAAAGATAGGCCCTTGTCAAGCATCTCAGTCAAATATTGTAAAATCTGAGGGATATTGGGCTTTGCTGTGTCCGTTCCTTGTGCTTGGTTCCAGGCACAGAATCTCTTCCATTTATCAGCATAAGATTTTCTAGTACTAGGCCTTCTGGCTTCCAAAATGACATCCATCACAGATTTACTGAGAGGTGTTTGAATAATTAAATGATCAGCCATGCTGCAAAGTTCAGAGTTTGGAGCTGGGTGTGCAGAATTTGATTGTTCTGCTGTGACAGTAGATGAGATATTTGAGGCAGGTACCAAGGAGGGAGTCGAGACATATTCCTTAGAATTGGGTACCAGTGCTGGCGAGGCCAGTCAATTAGGATAATTTTTGTTTTTTCCTGTCTGACCTTTACTAAGACCTTGGAGAGAAGAGACAGAGGGGGAAAGGCATAGACTGATAGGTTTTTCCAATTGAAGGATAGGGCATCCACTTTCCATGCTTGCCTGTGATAAGTCCTTGTGCAGAGTTTGTCCAGTTGATAATTTTGGAGACAGGCAAATAGATATATGTCATGTGTTAACATGCTGAAGATTTGTGGATCTAGTTTCCACTTGTGTGGGTCCATAAGATTTCTGCTTAGGTCGTCTGCCAGAGTATTTTGTTTTCCTGGCAGGAATTGAGCTTTAAGATGTATTTGGTAAGTCAAAGCTGTGTTCCACAATGCCATGGCTAGTCTGCAAAGGGGGTAGGAATGTGTACCCCCTGCTTGTTTATGTACCACAGAACCGTGGTGTTGTCCGTCTTTATCAGTAGTTGCCCTGGGTGAAGTAAGTCCTTGAAGGCTGTCAGAGCATTCTGAACCGCTAGCATCTCTTTCTGGTTGATATGCAGATGCCTTTGTTTTGGGCTCCATTTGCCCTGAATGCATCTCCCCCAAGCATAGCCTGATGCGTCTGTAGTTAGGGTTTGGGTGGCAGGGGGTAGAGTGAATGACAGTCCCTTGTTTTGGTGACATGTCTCTGCCCACCAAAGAAACTCCTGTTGTAGGCAGGGAATGAGAGGAATCATTGTTTCCAGACTGTAACAATGTTGACTCCATAAACTTTTTAGGTACCCTTGAAGTTTCCTCATATGCAGTCTCGCATACGGAATTAGTAGAATGCAGGATGCCATGAACCCCAAAGCCTGCAGAATTTGTCTTGCAGATAACTGGGTTTTTATTGCCATTTGTTTGAACTATGTTGCCAGTTGCCTTTGTTTGTCTGGCGTAAGGTAAGCCATCTGGGCAGTTGTATTCAAGCTTGAACCCAGGAATGTAATTATTTGAGAGGGTACCAGTTGGATTTCTTTTCGTTTATTGTGTACCCTAGGCATGTTAGAAGCCTTTTTACAAACGCCAGATGTTGAAAAAGAGTGTCCTTGTCCTCTGCTTGAATGAGACAGTCGTCCAGATAAGGATAAATTTGTATGCTTCTTTGTCTGCAGAATGCAATTACTGGTGCCAGGCACTTTGTAAAAGACCCTGGGCGCAGTAGATAAGCCAAAGGGCAGTGCACAGAATTGGTAATGCAAAAAACCTGCCTTGAAGCGGAGGTATCTTCGGCACGATTCCCTTACTGGGATATGCAGGTATGCCTCTTAAGTCTAGAGTCACAAACCAAGCGTTCCTGCCCAGCATAGGCAGTAGCTGTTGTAAAGTCAGCATTTTGAATTTTGGAATGTCCAGGATGTGTTCAAAATCGATAAGTCCAGTATTGGACGCCAGACAATGTCTTTTCTGGGTACCAGGAAAAGTCTTGAATAAAAACCTTGTCCTTTTCCCTTTTCTGGTACTGGTTGAATAGCCCCCATATCAATGAGGGACATAACTTGCTTTTGAGCCTCTCCCCATTGATTTTGTGGCAGATCTGGCCAACCGTTTGGAATTGGCAAAGTATGGAAATGAAATATGTACCCCTGGGATACTATGTTTAATACCCACTTGCCCTGGGTAATTAACTGCCAATTTTGAGCATGAAGTGCTAGTTTCCCCCCCAAGGGGGCTGCCAAAAGATAAATGTTTGGTGAAGGTAAAGGAAAATCATTGAGACTGCTTACTGTAGTGTTCTGCTCTGTTTCCTCCAGATCTGGAGGTGGAGTCACCCCACTGCTTTGACCTGTAAGAACCATGTGATTGGTTAGCTAGAGCCTTTTGAGCATCTGGATTTGCCTTGAGAGGTTCTGCTGGACACAGGAAAGGACCAATTTTTAGCAGGCCAGCGCCTACTGAACCTGGGTGGCTGCACTTGTCAGAAATCTTTTACAGTTTGCATAGATTTAGCTTTGTCTTCCATTTTCTTTAAAACTTCTTCTGCCTTATTACCAGAGTATCAAACTGCAAGGGGGCATCTAACAATTTAGCTTTAACATGATCAGGCAGATTTTGCTCCTTGAGCCAGGTATGCCTTCTAATCACAGAAACACTAACTGCGGCCCTGCAAGAGGCCTCCAAGGAATCAAAAACACATTGCAAAGTATGCTTTCCAACCTGTTCTGCTGAATGCAATAATTCCTGTAATTCTTTATTTTCCACACAATCAGAAATCAACATCATTTTCTGTTTCAATAAGCCCATAACATGCTGTTGATATTTAAGCATATGAAATTGGCAGTTTAAGGCCCTAATTGCCAAGGCTGCAGACATATAAACCTTCTTTCCCCATCTATCCAGCGCCCTGGAATCTCTATCAGAGGGGGTAGGATTTTTGGCTGTAAAGGCCTTTACACCTTTGGGACACTGTGAGAGTGTCTCAGGATCAGCTGCAGGATTTTTGAATAGAAATTTGTGGGAGTCAGGAACCCTGTAATATCTGTCTGGCTTACTAGGAGCCAGAGGTAGGAATCAGGAGCCATGCTTGATTCCGAAAACACATCATCAACAATGTTCAATACAGGAGGTATTGCCAAAGGCCTATGCTGAGGAAGGAGGAAATCCCCAAGCCTCTTGATTCAGAGAAATCCTGACTCTCCCAGTGAAAATGTTCCCTTAAAGTATGCAAGGTATCTCCAAAAGAATAATCCTCAGGAGGAGATGCAGATGGGATGGATGCTTCTGCATCAGAATCCTCATAAGGTGGATTAGAAAATTCCTGATCAGAAGAGGAAGAAGAAATGGAAACCTGATCTGAAGATTCATAATCAGTGCCTTGCCTAGGCCTCTTAGCAGGGGGGGGGGGGGGGTTGGGAACCCCTGATCAAGGTAATTAAGTCCTCAGCCATTTTGATCATTATTTTATAGGCATAGGGACCTGAGCACATGGCTCATGCGTCGTTTTTTAAGACACAAAAGATGTTTTTGGTCTCGTTTTGGAGGCTGGCGTCGATTTTACATAAAAATGTTGAGGCCTGAAAACACCCTCAGAAGCCGGTGCCTGCTCAGGACCCATCCAAGGGAGAGACATCCGCAGCTTCAATACTCGAGGATCTCGCGGCATACCGTACTCTGCATGGGTCTCAGTAGAGGCCTGCTACTCAAAAGTAGCGGGTATCAGGAGCTGCTCAAGCGCCTCACCGAGTACCGACGAACCAGCGACTGGCTTAGAAGTTTCGTCGTCAGTTTTGGACCTCTACGGTCTGTCTCTGTCTTTTTCTTTGCATTTTATTGTGAACTCCGGTAGTCGGATTGCTAACTGACGACATTTCAGGTAATTAAATCTGGATCCAAAATATTTAGAAGCAAAAATATACAAACGCTTAATAGCGTGTTGGTTAAATCTAGCACAAAACCGACAGCAAGGCACGTTATGATCTAAGCCTAGGCAAGGAATACAGTACAAATGAAAATCTTTATGAGGTATTTGTTTCCCACAAGTAATGCAATTATTAAACTTTACTGACACTGGTAAGGAGCAAGAAAAAGTTTCCCCAATAGGGTACTTAGCTTTAGTTGAAGACTTCGGTTCTGAAACTCGAATGCGAAAATTTCAGGAGTCGGCCAACCGGCACTTGCGAACTGCTTCTGCTTCGGGAATCGCGCGACAAGAAAGACTGAATAAAATGGCATCGGCTGCACATTTTACACCCCTGACGTCATGGAAGAGGAGACCGCAACCGACGCAGGACCCAAGACTTTGTTATTCAGGCCAACTGACAGCAACCTGCCAGCAGATTACCCAAATACAATGACTGCAACAGTGAAACATGAAGAACATCCCGGAATGCAACAGTGAATACACTCGAACATCTACGTTTAGGGTAAGTGTACACAACTGTACTATGTTCTTCGTGTTTCACTGTTGCAGTCATTACATTTGGGTAGATTCCCAAAGCTATGGTTGGGAGGATGGAATTATACAGCATTAGGGCCAGCTATAAGGCCCTGCAGGACTGCAGTGGCAAAGCCAGCTCTGGATTTAGAGAAAATTGGTAAATGGCAATGCTTGGTGAAAGTATGTACTGAACTCCAGGTAGCAGCTTCTAGAATATCCCTGGTAGGAACACTTCTGAGAAAGGCTGCAGAAGTAGATGCAGTCCTGGTGGAATGAGATCTGATCCCCTGGGGAATAGGTTTTCCATGGTGCTTATAGCAGAAATGAATGCAATGGCTTATCCATTTAGAAATGGCTTGTTTTGAAATAGCCCTCCCCTCTGCCCCAGCAGCAAATGCCACTAGCAATTGTTCAGATTTTCTTCGAAATTTAGTTCTGTCCAAGTAGAATCTAAGTTGCCTGTACACGTCCAAGGAATGCAGAATCCGTTCCCCTTTGTTTTGTGGATTGGGATAGAAGGTTGGCAAATGAATGGACTGGTTAAGAGCCACACTGGAAACCAGCTTAGGCATGAAGGAGGGATTGGTCCTCAGAGATACCCTGTCCGCATGACAGATGATGAAAGGCTCCACTACCATAAAGGCCTGTAATTCAGAAATCCTTCTAGCGGAAGTGATTGCAAAGAGAAAGGCTGTTTTCCAAGAAAGAAATTTTAAGTCTGCAGTAGCAGCTGGCTCGAAAGGAGGTAGAGTGAGCTTTTCCAAAACCAAGTTAAAGTCCCAGGCAGGGGTAGGTGCTCTCCTGGGTGGTCTCAAGTTCTTTGCCCCTCTGAGATACTGTTTGAGCAGAGGATGAGAAAAAGAGGGCTGGGTTAGTGTTACAGTGAGCTGAAATAGCTGAAGCGTGGATTTTAATTGAGGAAAAAGACAGGCCCTTGTGAAGCATCTCAGTTAAATATTGCAAAATCTGAGATAAATTGGGCATTGCTATGCTCATCCCTAAAGACTGATTCCAGGCACAGAATCTTTTCCATTTGTCAGCATAAGATTTTTTAGTACTAGGTCTTCTCGCCTCCAAGATGACATCCATCACAGGTTTGCTGAGGGATGCTAAGGGTGAATTTAAGTGATTAGCCAAGCTGCAAGGTTCAATGTTGGGAGCTGAGGGTGCAGAATTTGGTTCTCCTGCTGAGACAGTAAGGAAGGCGTCTGAGGCAGGTGCCATGGAGATATTTGTGACACACTGCGCAGGAGTGGGTACCAGTGTTGGCGTGGCCAGTCTGGAGCAATCAAAATCATTTTTGGTTTGTCCTGTGATTTTTAGCAGAACTTTGGAGAGCAGAGACAGAGGGGGAAAGGCATAGACCGATGTTTTTTTCCAGCTGAAGGACAGAGCATCCACTTTCCAGGCTTTTTTGTGAGGAGTCCTTGTGCAAAATTTGTCCAACTGGTAGTTCTGGGGGAGGCTAATAGATCTATGTCTGGGCTCCCCCATTTGCTTGTCAACATGTTGAAAATCCATGTTTCCAGTTTCCATTCGTGTGGGTGCATGAGATTTCTGCTTAGTCCGTCTGCCAGTGTATTCAGTTTTCCTGGCAGGAATTGAGCTTGTAGTTGGACTTGGTAGCTCATGGCTGTGTTCCACAGAGCTATGGCTAGTCTGCAGAGAAGGTATGAGTGGGTTACCCCCTGCTTGTTTATGTACCACATAACAGTGGTGTTGTCAGTCTTTACCAATAACTGTCCTGGAAGAATGTGGTCCTTGAAGGCTGTCACAGCATTCTGTACAGCTAACATTTCTTTTTGATTGATATGCAGGTGCATTTCACTTGGGTTCCATTTGCCCTGAATGCACTTCCCTGCCCAGGGTTCCATTTGCCCTGAATGCACTTCCCTGCCCAGTGAGCCCCCCATACATAGTCTGATGCATCTGTTGTTAGGGTTTGTGCGGCAGGGGGTAGAGTGAATGGCAGTCCCTTGCTATGGTGGCAGGCCTCTGCCCGCAAAGGAACTCTATCTGTAGACAAGTTATGATGGGAATCATTGATTCTAGATCCTGAGAATGTTGACACCATAGGCTTTTTAGATACCATTGTAGTTTCCTCATAAGCAGTCTTGCATATGGAATTAGTAGAATGCAGGACGCAATGAACCCCAGGGCTTGCAGTATTTTCCTTGCAGATAGCTGGGACTTTGTGGCCAGTAGTTTGAAGTAGGCTGTCAAATGAACTTGTTTCTCTGGCGTGAGATAGGCCATCTGGGAAGTTGTATTCAAGCTTTCTCCCAGGAATACAATTTGCTGGCAGGGTACAAGATGGGATTTCTTTTCGTTTATGGTGTACCCCAGTGAAGTTAGCAATTTCTTTACAAATGCCAGATGATTCAATACTATGTCCTGGCTTTCTGCCTGAATTAGACAACTGTCCAGGTATGGGTATATTTGAATATTTCCTTGCCTGCAAAAGGCAATGACTGGGGCTAGGCACTTTGTGAATACCCTGGGCGCAGTAGTTAAGCCAAGGGGCAGTGCAGAGAACTGATAGTGCATGTAGCCTGCTTTGAAGCGTAGGTATCTTCTGCAAGATTCCCTTATTGGGATGTGCAGGTACGCTTCCTTTAAATCCAGTGTTGCCAACCAGGCATACTTGCCTAGCATAGGAAGCAGCTGATGAAGAGTTAGCATCTTGAATTTTGGGATTACCAAAAATGTGTTTAGGATAGACAGGTCCAGAATAGGACACTACGAATGGTATTTTCTGGGTAACAGAAAAGTCTGGAGTAGAAACCTTGTCCCCACTTCTTCTGGGACAGGTTGAATAGCCATGATGTTTAAAAGAAAGATAACTTGCTTTTGAGCCTCTGCCCACTGATTTGGGGGTAGAGTTGGCAAACTGTTTGGGGTTGGTAAGTAGTGGAAGTGGAATCTGTATCCTTGGGAAACTGTATTTAAAATACATTTGTCCCGGGTAATGACTTCCCAATTTTTTGCCTGCAGGGCAATTTTGCCCTCTAAAGGAACAGTCAATTGAGCAGGGCTTGGAAGGTTTAAAGTTAAGTCATTTAGACAGTTTACTATATGGGGGAGTCTTACAACTTCCTGCTCTGGAAGTGGGAGCCCCCCCCCCCCTGCTTAGTCCTGTGAGTCCCTTGGGACTGCAGCCTGGGTGTTCTGCTGGTTCTGAGTTTGGACTGAGGAGGCCTGGAAGAGGCAGGAAAGGACCAATTCTTAGAGGGCCAATGCCTACTAAATCTGGGAGGCTGTACTTGCAGGAAATCTTTAACAGTTTGCATAGATTTTGATTTTTCTTCCATCTTAAGTACTACTTCTGCTTTGTTGCCAAACAGGTGGTCTTGGCTTAAGGGAGCATCCAGCAATTTAGCCTTAACATGATCTGGCAAAGATTGCTCCTTAAGCCAAACATGCCTTCTAAGTACAGTCCCAGTGACAGCAGCCCTGCAAGATGCCTCTAATGATTCAAAACCACATTGCAAAGTATGTTTTCCAACTTGTTCAGCAGAATGCATTAAATCCTGTAAATCTTTATTTTCAGCACAGTCAGGAATCAACATCAATTTCTGTTTAAGCAATCCAATAATACGCTGCAGATACTTTAACATATGAAACTGGCAGTTTAAGGCCCTAATGGCCAAGGTTGCATAAGTGTATACCTTCTTACCCCATCCATCCAGCACCCTGGAATCTCTATCGGAGGGGGTTGGATTTTTGACAGTAGTAGCCTTAATGCCCTTGGGTCCCTGTGAAATTGTTTCAGGATCCACAGTAGGATTTTTAAAAAGGAATTTGCGAGAGTCAGGAACCCTGTAATACCCCATCAGGTTTTCTGGGAACAGGAGGTGAACAGTGGGGAGCCAGGATAGTTTCCGAGAAGGCATCATCAACAAAGTCCAGTACAGGAGGTATAGTTAAAATGCCTGTGTTGGGGCAGGAGTTAGAAATCCCTAAGCCTCTTTTTGGAGTCAGAGTAATCCTGGCTTTCACAACGAAAATGCTCCCTAGGAGTATGCAAGGTTTCACCAAAAGAGAAATCCTCTGAAGGGGAAGAAGAGGGAATGGAGTCCTCTGCATCAGAATGCTCATAGGTAGATAAGGGTAGATCCTGGTCATCCGTGGAAACAGAAATTTCAGAGTCCTGATCAGAAGAATCAGAAGAAGAATCAGCCCCATGTCTCTTAGTGGGGGTAGGGTGGCTTCCCCTGATTAGAGTAATAAGGTCTTCAGCCATTCTTATTTTTTAGGCATAGGGGCCTGGCCATGCGGTCTGGGCGTCGGTTTTCTAGGCATGGATTGAGTTTTAGGCCTTGAAGAAGAAGATGCCATCAGTTTAATATGCAAGTCAGTAGGCCTGAATACACCCTCAGAAGCCGGTGCCTGCACAGCGGCTCCAGACCCATCCAAGTTAGAGGTATCCACAGTTTCCACAGTCGAGGAAGCATCTCGCGGCATACCGGACTCCAAATGTGTCTCAGTGGAGGCCTGCGAATCTTAAGAAGCAGGTATCTGGGCTGCGAAAGCACCTCACTGAGTACCGGCGAACTGGCGACTAGCTTAGGAGAAGCATTGTCGGCAGCTTTGGACCTATGCGGTCTGTCTTTATCTTTGTGTTTTTTCAGAATGTCTGTAGTCGGGTGGCTTACCGAAGCAATTTCTGGATAATTGAACCAAGTACCAAAATATTTAGAAACGTAAATGAACAGACGAATAGTTCGAGGTTTGAATAAGGCACAAAACCCACAGCAGGTACGTCGTGGTCTGGGCCTAAGCAAGGAATGCAGTATGAATGAAAATCTTTATGAGGTAACTTGCTTTCCACAAGAAATACAACTGTTAACTTTTACTGACTTCGGTTTACAGCAAGAAAAAAAAAAGTTTCCCCAATGGGGTACTTAGCTTAGCTGAAGATTCTGTTCTGAAACTCGAAAACGAAAATTTCAGTCGTCGGCCGACCAGCATTTGCGAACTGCTTCTGCTTTGGGCACCACATGGCAAGAAAGACTCATGTAATGGCGTCAGCTACATGCTTTATACCCTTGACTACCTGACGTCATGGAATATGAGACGGCAATCGATGTAGGACCCAAGACTTTGACAATCAGGCCGATTGAGGGCTACTGCAAGCAGAAAACCCAAATGTGATGACTGCAACAGTAAAACATGAACATCTCCCTAACTCACTTTTTGGACTGGGAATATTCCTGTGTCTTGCACTGAAAATGTTGTCTCATAGCATGGAGGGTCTCGCCAAAAGTGAAATCCTCTCGAGGGGAGGCAGAGGGAAGGATCTCCTCTGAATAAGAAGCATCACAGGCTGTACAGGAGGAGCCTTCTTCAGACCTAGACTCCTCTAGGTCTGAATCTTCATCTGACTGAAAGGAATCTGCGAAAGCTTCAAAAGGAGCATCCTTTTTCTTCATCCCGTGTGGCCTGTTCTTGACCTAAACAGAAATCAGGTCCTCAGCTAATCTACTCAAATCCTGTTGAGATCCCCATAAAAGTGAGCCAGTAGGCCTAAGCAAAGTCCTTGCCACAGCACCTCTCTTTGGGGTGGCTTTGGCCTTAGGCCTAGGTGCATCCGATGACCTGGTGCCTGTCTCTCTGGAAGGGTGAAAAAGCACCAGTGTAGGCAGAGGTCTTGGTGAAGCTTCAACGATAGAAAAATGCTTTTCAAAAGCAGAGACCTGTTGAGCGGCACAGACCCAACTGACAAGCTATATGCAAAGGCTTGCGTAGAAGTGGACTGGACACACAGCATGCTGGACTCAAAATGTGTCTCGACAGAGGCCTGCATCACAATTTCATACAACAAAGGGAGCAGAAAAAGCTCTTTGCCTTCCTCAACAATCTCAAGCCTAGAGGGAGAGGCAGATGGCAAATGGTTGTCATCCGAAGACCTAAGCATTTTTGTTTCTTTTCTTTCACCTAGGTTGCACAATTTCGGAACAACCGGCAGACATCATCGGACTCTAGTAAGAAGATTCTTGACTCAGGAATCTTGCTAAAAATTCAGTCCTATACCCAATAGTCTTAGTATTAAATTGAGCACAAAAATTGCAACTAGGGACGTTGTGGTCTGGGCCTAAACAGGTGACACAGTGAGTGCAAGCCTGTGTGTGGGATTTGTTTACTACAGTGGAGACAATTATTTACTTTATCTGACATGAGTTAAAGGAAAAGAAAGGAGTTCCTCAGAGTACTTATCTTTCAGACAATTTCTCTTTCCGACAATAGACTTATCTCTGATGCAACACTGATTCAAGCTCCAATAGCAAGAAAAGACTGAAATCATGACGAAGGCTGGCTCCGTCTATACCTGAGGATACTGATGTAGGTCAGGGCATGTCAGCCTGGGAGGTGGAGAGAGCTCTCTCTCTGGTAGCCGGGCCAGCAGAGGACTTTCAGGGCATAAAATCACAGAAATCAGGACTGCAACAGTGAAACTCAAGGAACATCGAAAGCTACATGCTCACCATAATGGCACGTCACTGTTGTCTGTTTCTATCTGGTTCAACCTGTGGGTTATCAAATCTGACTCAGATCCGATGCGAGCTGATTTCCAAGACTTCAACTCAGCAAGCTCAGTCTCCTTTACCAACAAACCCCCACTTCACTAAAACTACCACAGATCTAGTTTGCCCACTCTTCACCCATTAAACTCTCACACCTAGACATGAGGGGTGAAAAGGTCAAAATGCCAGGAATCCATGGAAAGAAACTGGGCTGTCCAGTCAACCATCCCGGAGGTAATGGAACACTCAAAAAAGTGGGGGGCAGATGTGAGCAAATAACTTTCCCACAAGTTGAACCCAGACACAGACGACATGGGATATGAGAGTCCCCAGCCATGTAACACCCTAGGAAAGTTTCATGGAATGATATCGAGCAATACGGTGGAGCCTAATGAGGCCCAAAACCCTATTGGATATCCAATTTATATTGTGATGACCCAACCAAACTGCAGCTGCCCAAGTGTCATCTAATGCAGCGCTGGAAAAAGACAGTAGAAAAGACCATTATGGGTTTGAAATACTATGACTTTCCTTAAAGCCATACCTACAAGAAACACAATCAGAAAGACATCTGGACAAAATCACCTAAAGGAAACAATCAGAAAGCCATTTGGACAAAGTAACCTTGGAAAGAGGATCACTCAACAGAGACTTAGAGAATGAGACAGATTTTCTAAAGGACCTTGTTCTATGCAAATAGAACCTCAACTGCTCATGATCATCAAACAATGCAAAAGACGGTCACCCGTTAGAAAATATGGAGGAAAAACACTGGCAAATGAACGGATCGTTTTAAATTATTGAAAATTTTTTGGGGGAAATACTAACAAATGAATGAACTGATATAAATTACTTTCTGAAACCACCTTAGGCAAAAAAGGAAGGGTCTGGTCTGAGGAGCACTCAATGAAAAATCAGATAAGAAGGAACAGGAGAAGGGGTTTGCAACTCTGACAAATGCTTGGTGGAGGTAATGGACACCAAAAACGAAGCCTTCCATGACAACAATTTCAGATCAACAGTAGCAAAAGGCTCAAAAGGAGGCGCAGCCAGCACTTGAATCCTAAAAGGCAAGTCCCAAGAGGGAATAAGGTCTCGCACCAGAGGACAGAGTAAAAGAGTCCCTTTAAAAAAAGGCTTAGTAATCTTAAGGCAGTTAACTGCATATTATCTCTATCAATATGAAAATTAAAAATAGCTGCCAAATGCACTTCAATAGTGGCGTAGGTAGACTTCGAATTAAATAAACCCAAAAGAAAATCTGGGACAGCCTCCAAAGGTGCTGAAAAGGGATCCTTACTCTGACAGGCAGCCCACAAGAACAAACAATTCCACTTACTAGCATGCAACATTCAAGTCGACATTTGAGAAGACATTAAGATGTGAACAACTGTCTGAAAGCTTAGGATTCCTGGCCATCAAGGGAAATCGAGAAACCAAGCACTTAACTTGAGTGCTCAAAGGTTGGGCAGATCCAAGCATGCTAGGTGAGAAATGAGATCTGGAATGGGATCCAAGACCCGAGGAGGTTACCTCAGGAAAGGCCATCAGAAGGGAAACCATACCTAGCAAGGCCGAAAGGGTGCAATGAGAGTTAAAGTCCTCCTGCAACTGGCCACTTTCTGAAGTATCTTCTCATCAACAGGGTCTGACGGTAAGCTTACAGAAGAAGGGCGGGGGGGTCCAGCATACTGGACAGCATCCCTGGGTGACTGTCTCTGAAGAAGAACTAAGGCATAGCAGCTGCCACACTGTGTTGGACGAGGAAGCAAACAAGTCACAACATGGAGTATCCCACTAAAATGCAGGATTTCCCTGGGATGCGCCCTCCAGTCAGAAACCACTGAGTCAGTAAGACTGGTTCCCCCATTTGTTCCAATACCAGACCACTCACACACTGTCAGTCTGGACAAAAATCACACCCTTGGGGAAAACGTCCTGAAAGGGCTGCTACATCAGGACCCCCTCATTTCCAAGACGTTGATGTGTAGGGGTTGGCCTTAGCTGCAGACCAGGTCCTCTGGATAGTTTCCTCTTCGAAATGCCCTCCACCAGAAGAGAGGAGGCCATTGTGACTGTAGCCTGAGGAGGGGGAACAAAAAATGGTCTCCCAGTGGAAACCAAAGGAAACTCCAGCAAACAACTGGCTTGATCCTGACAAGTGCAAGTCAAGGAGAATGGAAAAGCCACTGGATGTGTTGAATATTATCACTGTACTGCCCTCATATCTTACCTGGCTAAGGAAACACAACAAATGGTAGCTGCCAATTGGCCTAAATGTCTGAGGATAAGATACACTGGAGACTTTCTGCACACAAAGACGCTGCCAATCCCAAAAGTTCGATATTCTGAACTCTGGAAGCTTGGCAACCTGGCAAATGGCGTTCAAATGGCAACCTATAAATTCTAAGGCCTGAACTGGATGAAAACTGCATTTCTGGTAATTGACAGTGATCCCCAAGGAGCTGCAATGGTGGAGTATGGTGTCCCTGTCCCTAATCAGGGATGCTCTTGTGGGGATGGTTAGGAGCCAATCACCCTGCAACCTTAGCCACGCTGCTATCACTGCCATATATATGAACACCCACGGGGTGGTGGCAAGACCAAATGTAAGAGCCTTAAACTGGTGACAATCAGCCCCGAATCAAAGTGCAAGAATCTCTTGGACCACCTCGCAATCTTTATATGACGGTAGTAGTAGTCACGGACATCTATTGAGCACATCCAGTCATCCTTATTCAACAGAGGTAAAAAGGACTGCACCAGAACTTGGTCTGCTTTACAACTTACAACTTGCTGAAATCCAAAATTTGCCTGATGGCCTTGTTCTTTTTTGGAACCAAGAAGAAAGTACAGTTTTGTACCTACCATAAATGTAGATGTCCGAACTGGATAGCATCTGCAGTCATAACAACTGGGTTGTCCTGTCGTCAGGCAGCCCTTCGGTCGGCCGGATTCCAAAGTCCGGGTCCGGCTTCGGCTGATGTCGCACTTCACCCGACGTCATCTCTGCTGGTCTTCGGGTATAAAGGCATCAGCCGACGCCATTTTCCTCAGTGTTTCTTGCCCCAGATGCCAGTTGCCCTCTAGGAAGGCTAAATTTTGGGTAAATGCCAATGTTTCCAAAAGATAGAAGGCAAACACAAAAAATAAGCATGTATGTACATATATACAAACAAATACACCATAAGAGACTCCCCCCCACCAGCTAGCTATTAGGAGGGTAAATACCCTAGGAGTACCACAGAGGGAAGGAGGAGGGTAATCCTGACTGCAGATGCTATCCAGTTCGGACATCTACATTTATGGTAGGTACAAAACTGTACTATGTCCTTCATGGATGCATCTGCAGTCATAACAACTGGGTAGAATACCATAGCCAACTAGGGAGGAGGAAGAATAGATTATGGTGTGGTTAGGATCCCTTGCAGTACAGCAGTGGCAAACCCTGCTCGGGATCTGGAATACAGAGGTAGATTATAATGCTTGGCAAATGTATGCACGGAGGTCCAAGTAGCCGCCTCAATAATGTCCTTGGTTGCCACTCCTCGTAAGAAGGCTGTGGTAGTGGCTGTTGCCCTTGTAGAATGAGGCCTTATGTTCTGTGGAATTGGTTTTCCATGGAAGGAGTAACAGAATCGTATGCAATTTCCTATCAATTTGGAGATTGTCTGTTTGGAAATTGCTTTTCCTTCCCTTCCTGTTGCATAGGCTACAAAAAGCTGGTCAGTTTTTCTGTTACTTTTTGTTCTGTCCAGGTAGTAGCGTAGCTGTCTATGTGCATCCAAGGTATGCAGCATTCTTTCCCCTCTGTTTTGTGGGTTGGGGAAGAAGGTAGGTAGGTGGATTGCCTGGTTTAAAGACACTCTGGATACCACCTTAGGCATAAATGTAGGATTAGTCCTCATGGACACTCTATCTTGGTGGAAGATTAGGAAGGGTTGTACTGCCATTAGGGCCTGAAGTTTAGAAACCCTCCTTGCTGAGGTTATTGCCAGTAGGAAAGCAGTTTTCCATGATAGATGCTGTAGGTCTGCTGTTGCTGCTGGTTCAAAAGGTGCGAGTGTCAACTTTTCTAGCACAAAGTTCAAATCCCAAGCCGGCAATGGTGGTTTCCTAGGAGGTTTTACATTCTTGATCCCTCTGAGGAACTGCCTGAGTAGAGGATGTGAAAAGACAGGTGGATCAAAGCTGTATTCTGCTGAAATAGCTGATGCATGTATCTTGATGGAGGAATAGGACAGGCCTGTATGTAGAAGCTCTGCCAAGTACTCCAGAATGTTAGCAATATCAATATTCGACATCTTTTCCTCTTTCAGCACTCCAAATGACAAACCTTTTCCATTTTCCTGCATAGTTCTTTCTTGTTGAAGGTCTGCGGGCTTCAAGGATAATGTCTTTAACCCTTTGGGAAAGATCTGGATTAGTTGCTGCTATGTGATGTTTCATGCAGTCAGTTGCAACCTTTTTAGGTTTGGATGCATGATGCTGTAGTTGTTCTGAGTTAACATCAAAGGCATCAGGGGTATTGGCCACATTTTGTCCCGAGACATGCTCCTCAGCAATGGGTACCAGTGTTGTCTTGGCCAGTTCGGAGCTATCAGGATTATCCTTGGACGTTCCTCCTTGATTTTTAGTAATACCTTGTGTATCAAGGGAAGAGGTGGGAATGCATATGCTGTCAGACCTTTCCTGCTGAAGGAGAGCGAACCCACTTTCCATGCAAGTGGATGGAATGTCCTTGTGCAGAATTTCTTGAGCTGGTGATTGAGAGGGGAAGCGAATAGATCTATCTGTGGCATTCCCCATTTCTTTGAGATGGTCTTGAAGATGTCCGGGTGTAGCATCCATTCGTGAGCATCCGAGGTGGTTCTGCTTAACATGTCTGCTAGAGTATTCTCCTTTTCCGGTACAAATATTGCCTGTAACTGGATGTTGTAGCTGAGTGCCAGATTCCAAAGGTCCAAAGTCATTCTGCATGGGGGGTATGAATGAGTGCCTCCCTGTTTGTTGATGTACCACATGACTGTGGTGTTGTCTGTCCTTATCATCAAATGGCCTTCTTTGAGAAATGGTCTGAATTTTTGGATTGCCAGTTTTACTGCCAGCATTTCTTTTAGGTTGATGTGCAGGTGAAGCTGGTCCCGAGTCCACAATCCTTATGCGCATTTGTCCAGCATGTGAGCCCCCCATCCTAGGTCTGAGGCGTCTGTTGTGATGGTTTGGCTTGCTTGATAGTTGTGAAAGGGTAGGCCTAGGTTTGACTGGCATGCTTGAGCCCACCATAGGAACTCCTGTTTTAGGCATGGGATTAGTGGAATTTCTGCTTCTAGGCTGTGCCTGTGTTGGGACCATAAATTCTTTAGGTACCACTGTAGTTTTCTCATATGCAGTCTGGCATGTGGAACCAAGATTATGCATGATGCCATGAAGCCCAAGGCCTGCAGAACTTTTCTTGCTGTTAGCTTGTTCTGTTTTGTTAGTGCCAAGAAGTAAAGAGGGAGTTCTTTTGTTTTCTGTAGTTAGGAATGCCATTTGTTTTACTGTGTCCAATTCAGCCCAAGAATGTCCTTGTTTGGGATGGTATCAGCCTTGACTTTTGTAAATTGACTGTGTATCCCAGTCCTTGTAGCAAGTAAATGACCCTTTGTAAATCTGTTGTCAGCTTGCTTTTGTTGTCCCCTTGTAGCAGGCAGTCGTCCAGGTATGGATAAATTTGAATTCCCTGTAGTCTGCAGTGGGCGATTACTGATGCCAGGCATTTTGTGAATACTCTGGGCGCAGTAGATAAGCCAAAGGGCAATGCTGAGAATTGATAGTGCTCTGATCCTGCAAGAAATCTGAGGTATCTTTTGCAAATTGGTCGAATGGGGACGTGCAGGTATGCCTCCTTGAGATCTAGAGTTACCAGCCAACACTCCTTGCCCAGCATGGGAAGAAGTTGCTGTAGGGTCAGCATTTTGAATTTTGGGACAATGATGTATGTGTTTAAGGTGGACAGGTCTAGAATAGGTCTCCAACTTTTTCCTTTCTTGGAACTAGGAATAGTCTGGAGTAGAATCCTTTGCCTTGTTCTGTTATTGGTACTCTTTCCACAGCTCTCATCTTTGTTAATTGCATTATCTGCGTAGAGCTTCTGTTTTTGATTTGGAGGCAGGTTTGGCATTCCTCTTTTGACTGGTAAAGTGTGGAAGTGGAACCGATAACCTTGGTCTATGGTTTGCAAAATCCACTTGTCTTTTGTGATATAGTGCCTGTTCTTGAAAATAAGGTTAATTTTCCGCCTAATGGTGCTGCTATTTGTTCCCTGGTAGGCGGAGTTAGGATCAAGTCACTGTGATTGTGCTGTTGTAGTGGTAGTGGCTGTGTCTGTGCCTCTGTTATTACCATGCCACTGTCGTCCTCTGTAGGCACCCCCTCTAGATTGATTTCTGCCTCTGGAACGTCTATTCCTGCCCCTTTGGGATCTTGTGGAGTCAGGAAAGGACCAATTTTTGGCAGGCCAGTTCCTGCTAAACCTTGGGGGCTGAACCTGCAAGAAATCTTTAACCGTTTGTACAGATTTTGCCTTTTCTTCCATTTTCTTCATTACCTGCTGGGCAGGTGTACCAAACAAACTGGCCTTATCCATAGGAGCATCTAATAACTTAGCTTTAACATGATCCGGTAAGACCTGTTCTTCAGCCATGCATGTCTTCTTATCACTGTGCCAGTCATGGCGGATCTAAATGAAGCCTCCAGTGCATCATAGCCACATTTTAAGGAATGGTTACTAACCTGTTGTATGTTATTTACCATTTCTAATACATATTTCTTATCTATTGAGTCATCAGAGGATTGCTTTTTAGTTAACTGATCAAGCATAAACTCTTGGTATTGTATCATGTGAAACTGACAGTTTAAAGCTCTAGCTGAGAGAGTAGCTGAGTTGTAAACTTTTTTGCCCCATCTGTCTAAAGACCTGGCTTCCCTTTCAGAAGGAATAGGGTTTTTTGCTGTGGTCGAGGCTACTGCCTTAGGCCCCTGGGATATAGTTTCGGGGTCTGCAAGAGGGGCCTTATATATAGGTGATGATGAGTGTCTGGCACCCTGTAAAATCTATCTGGTTTGGCAGGGGCTGGAGGTAAGGAATCTGGTGCAGTGCAGACATCATTAAATGCATCGTCCACAACAGAGAGGACAGGAGGTATAGCTAAGGGCCTGTGTTGTGGTAGGTGCAGAAAAGTCCTAAGTCTTTTTCTGTAATCTGAGAAATCCTGTTCCTGCCATTGGAATTGTTCTCGCATGGCATGTAAGGTTTCCCCAAAGGAGAATTCTTCTGGTGGAGAAGCAGCTGGAATGGATTCTTCAGCATCTGAGTCTTCATAATTGGAGAAAGGAGCCTCTGGCTGGTCTGTAATATCTGAGTCATCCGCAGAATCATCAGAGGACACAGGCTCGGGGGGCTCTGCTCTAGGTCTCTTCTGGGGGCTGAGAGGCCCTGTCTGGGTGAGATTGAGATCCCCTAATTAAGGATATTAAATCTTCTGCCAGAGTAAGCATTTGTGAACTAGAAGTGGGCCTGGTTGAGGGGGGTTTAACAGGCACTGATTTAGTAGATTTGGCTGCTTTAGCCCTGGCAAAGGCCTTAATAGACATGGCTGCAGGAGGCCTAGCAGCACCACGTGCTGGGGTAGAGACATCCAAAGGGATGGTGTCTGATAAGTCACTAGTAACGACTGTTGTAGGTAAAATTTCTGAGGCCGATTCAAGTAAAGTAGCAGGAACCTCAGTAGTAGTCATTGATTCGGCTGTACTTTGATCAGTTTTCTCGGTTTCGGCTGAAACCGAGACACTCGCGGTTTGCTTAACCATGGTTTCGGCCGAAACCGCGGACCGCGAGTGTCGGTCTTTTTCTTTGCGCTTTTTAACAATATGGGTAGTCGGAGGATCCGACGGCATAATGTACGCAAAATCTGAGCCGAAAAACTGTTCAGCAAACTCCGACCGACGCCTAAGCATTCGTCGGTTGAATGAAGCACAGGACGAACAGGCTGCTACGTCGTGGTCTGGGCCTAAACAAGGCAAACAGTAAGAGTGGAAATCTTTATGAGGTATTTGTTTCCCACAAGTTAAACAGTTATTGACTTTTTCTGACATCGGCTGAGGCAAGAAAGAGTCCCCAACGGGGTACTTCGCTTTTAGAAGTCTTCGAAGTAGTATTCGGTAGTAGTAATCTCTGGATCTGACCGACCGGCACTTGCGAACAGCTTCTGCTTCGGGCGCCATGCGGCAAGAAAGACTGAGGAAAATGGCGTCGGCTGATGCCTTTATACCCGAAGACCAGCAGAGATGACGTCGGGTGAAGTGCGACATCAGCCGAAGCCGGACCTTGGAATCCGGCCGACCGAAGGGCTGCCTGACGACAGGACAACCCAGTTGTTATGACTGCAGATGCATCCATGAAGGACATCCTGGAGTATCCTCGATGGTCTGGTGGGATTTCCTGCATGACTTCACTTGTTAGCAGCTTCTGAATTTCAATGGCTGCTTTTTTCTGATGCAGTGGAACATCTGGAAGTCATCTGGGAATTATACTGGTAATTTCTAAAAATGGAACCGAGTAGCCTCTGGATACGACTCAACAGCCATGCATCCAGAGTAACAGACTCCCAAGCTTTCAGTTGTAGAGCCAAAGCAACACCCAAATGCCTCCAGAGCAAGACAGCCAGGCAGCCCTTCAGGGTCACTGAAAGGGCCTTCTGGAGAAACATCCATGGGAGCCCTGGTTCTGTGGGCCAACCCTTCTGCAAGGGCTGCCTCCACTGTGGATGCCCTCCCCCCACCCCCCAACCAGGGAGGCCCCTCAGGAGGAGCCTACTGAAAGGATTGCTGTGATTTCCTAAAAAAGAGCCCCCCCCCCCACATGGAACCCAAGTACTAACAACAAACTACACTACAGTATACAAGTCCCAAAAGGCAAGAAACACACCTATACTAGCATGCTCATACTAACCAACTAGCTAACACTACAATAACAGAAAAACGTATCTTTAACTATAAATGCACACACTGCACTAATATCAAAAAACAGGTACAGGTCTAGTAAACCTTATACAAAATAAGGAAACGGAGGAGGAGTGAATGAGTGAGTTGCTCTCTGGAACGGCAGCAAACTAGATATGGGGTACTTCTAGTGAAGGCAGGGGTTATGGATATAGGAGACGGAGCTTGCGGAGCTGAAGTCTTAAAACTCAGCCTACACCGAATCAAAGGTGGATCCTATAATGCACAGTTTCAACCTAGACAGAAAAGACAGCATTGGATCCAATGCTGTCTAGGTCAAAAGAAAGTCACTAACAACACTAGTAGGCAAAGTCTTTCTGAATCTTCAGAAGGACCTTAGGAATGAGAGAAGAGAGAGAAAAACCATAAAAGGAAACTCTACCACAAGACGGATAAGGCACCCATTTTCCACATTTCCCTTCAGGGAATTTTGGTACAGAACTGTCTGAGCCGTTTGTTCAAAGTAAGGAAAAAAAAATATCGACCTGGAGAGTTCCTCACTGAATGACAATGTGAGGGAACATCTCTAGGTTCAGTATCCATTTAAGAGGGCCTGCCTTGGCTCTGCTCAGATAACCTGCCATTGAAATAATTTCGGATGGGCTACAAGTTGCTTGGAGAAAAAGACTGTGGTAAACAGCAACATCCTGCAGAGATAGCAGGATTCTGTTCCCCTTGTTTGACATACTGCAGGACAATGGTGCTTCATTTTATTCCATGGCAATTGTGAAATGTTGAATGATAATTGATTGTAGCAAGATGCTATCTTATCTTTTCTAAATCCAGTGAAATTAATTGATTGCTTCTAAGTGATTTATTAAGTATTTTGCCGTGTGCCAACTAATACGTTTTTTGTCTCTTTTTCTACTCTTCCTTTCTCTCCTGCTTTGTTACATATCTGCTTTCACCTCTCCAGCTTGCCTACCCTCCACTAGGAGACTATTAACCACCAGGGAACTAAGGACCCATCCCAACCATCCAGCTGTAACAACACCTCATAAGAGTAACCCTGTGCTCTCCCAAGAAAAGGAATAAGAGAGTATGTGTTATTCTTAATACTGGCTTTATAGCTAAATCATTATACAGCTTAATCCTTGTTGTTGTTAATTGTAAGCCTCTCACAGCCTGATCACCCAGTAGCCACACCACCCCCTATATCCTCTAGTCTAAGGATAGTCCTTCTTATAATTTTTAGCTTTCAAATAGATCGTCTTTCTAGCCCTAGTCTAGCCTTCCCCATTTTTTTTACCTCTGCTGTTTTTAACCTGATTGCCCACTAGGTGGCACCCTCTTATCTATTTATAGTTCATAGTTTAGTGCTAGGCTAGCTGCCCTTGTGAGCCATTTTGGGCCTAGCCGGTTGTCCATTGTGAGACTCAAACCCTGCACCTTGCGTTTGTAAGGCAAACACCTTAGCCATTAAGCCACCCTCCCAACCCTTCTTGTAGCCCCCCATTCTTTGAAAAGCTTTCCTCTTTTTAAAACTGATTTTTAGCATTCTTACTATTGACCCTACCTATAACCTGCTCTGCTCCAATTTCCCACCTTCCACCTTTACATACTCATATACTACTTCTTAATCTTTCTGTACAGATCTCAAACCTACTTACCACTGCAGGCAGTATTCCACAATCAGAATTCCACTGATTGTTCACTTTGACTGTCTCACTCAACTGTCCCTCCCTGATGATCCGAGTGACCACTCATTTACATATATCATCAGACACAAAACTAGCATACCTAACCCAAATACCCATCGGACAATACGGACTAAAAAATTCTTCAACCCTGAACTTTTCCAACTAGAACTCAAACACTGCAATTGGTCACCACTAAAAATACGCCCTATAGATAAAGCAGTTGACTACTTTAATTTCAAATTCTTACCCATCCTTGACCAGCATGCCCCAGTACGCTCTATTAGAAATAAAGCTAAAACTGCCCCTTGGCTCACCATAGCTACCAAACAGAAAATTCTCCTTAGAAACAAATCTTGGGCAAAATGGCACACTACCAGGAATCCTACAGACCACCAAACCTTTAGACAACTTAGAAATACTACTAAAAAAGCTATACTATTAGATAAACAAAACTTTTACATCCAACTACAACAAACTAACCAAAGGAACCCACAAAAATTCTGGTCCAGCATCAACAAACTCCTACACCCAGGCCAGTCTACTACTCCTAGCCCACAAGACTCTAGCCATGAGAATCCAACACAAACTGCCAATGCCTTTAATTCTTTCTTTACAGATGCCATTCAAACACTAGCTAAGCAATTATCTCCAAGTTCCCCTAATCTAAACACCTCACTAACTTACCCGATTCCATCATTTCAGCTAAAACCTGTTCCTACTTCCTTCATTTGCTCTCTTCTAGAAAAATTAAAACCTACTACCCCCTCTGCTGACCATCTACCTGCAGAATACCTGCAAAAAGGAGCCAAAGCCATAGCATTCCCCATTTCCATACTAATAAACAGAACTATAACCGAAGGATATATCCCATCTGGAAAATCTCACATATCATCCCCCTTCATAAAGGCGGAAACTCCATTGACATTTCAAACTACAGACCAATAGCTCTACTCTTTCCACTAGAAAAATTATGGAAAAGTGTGTCCATAAGCAACTACTCACCCATCTTATCGAAAATAACCTACTTGCCAACTGTCAACATGGCTTTAGACCTAACCACAGTACCACCACAGCTCTACTCTCCTTCACAAACTGTATAAATTCAAACCGTAATAAGAATACTCTTTCCTCGTCTGTCTTCATTGACTTATCTAAGGCTTTTGACATGGTTAACCACCAGCTCCTTATAGAAATACTTAAATCTCTTTCTCTTGATACACTAGCCTTAAAATGGTTCAAATCCTACTTAGATAATAGGCAGTACTATGGGAAAACAATCTATCTTCTCACCTCACCATTTCCCTTGGTGTTCCCCAGGGCTCCATATTAGGCCCACTGTTATTTTCCATTTTCATTAACGACCTCCACCAAGCAATTCCACATGCAACCTGCATTCAATATGCAGACTCCACCACCATTATTTCCTCAGCTAAAACTCCTACCGAGCTACAGTCCCCGACACAAAAAGCATTTAATACAGTTGAGCAATGGTTTTTAAACTGTTGCCTCCTACTTAACCCTAAAAAAACTAAACTTCTACTCTTTGCTCCTACTCGCAGGTCAACCCCTCTTAACTTCACTCATATCCAAGAACGGGACTCTTATATCTCCTGACCTAACCACTAAACTTCTTGGAATAACCATAGATAATAACCTAAACTTCGATACTCATATTAACATCACTACAAAAACAGTAAATAAGAAACTGGGATCCCTTTACAGAATCAGACCCTTTCTTACTCCTTTAGCCAAAACCACTATAGCTAGAACTCATTTAATCTCTACCCTACTCTATGCTTCACCCATATTTACCAATCTCTCAAAAAACAACCTCAACAGACTTGCTACCTCCTATCATAGTATTGCTAGATTTGCCACAGGGTCTCCTTTTAGAACACATCATTGTAACAACCTAAAACAATTAGGATGGCTAGAGTTCCAAAACCACATACTATTTCACCAACTTGCTATTATCCATAAGATCCTGTATTACCCCACCTGTACACCTATAATGACTACTCTCATAACCCCCTACAACAATCTTAAGAATTTACGCTCTTCTAATAAGTTACTTATTACTACCAGCAAATCCAACAACTCAGCTGGAGATTCGTTGTTCTCTAACTCCGTAGGCAAACATTGGAACATACTTACCTCTGAACTCCTATCTCTGTCCTCTATAACACTTTTTAAACAGAAACTAAAACAATTTCTCAGTACTCATTGGCTATGCCCTTGTACAAACCCTGACTAACTTTTTGTCTATTTCCTATGTGTTCTCTGCTTCTAATATGAGTATGTTCTACCTACTGACATCCTCTTGCTGTTTCCTATAAATCTTGTATTTCACTGTATCACTTGGTACAATTGTATAAGTAAACAACTTTATTATGCTATTGTATTCTGCTTGCACAAGTACACAACTATTTTGTTTTATATTTTTGTTTTTCATATCTCCTCATCATGAGCCATGTACTCTTGTAATGACAACTGCATCAAGTCTGTATGGCTGAAACTGTTTAGAACTTTTTAACTACTGTTTTACTTCTCTGAATTGTGACAACTTTTACTGTATATATTGTGTTTGTGTTGGAGCTTTTCTCCCTGGGCCTCTACTGAAAATGGATTTGTATTCCAGTTAGACCAGCCCAGTCAACAAATGTAAAATAAATAAAATAAATAAATGGTATGGCATGTTTGGACTTGCAACAGTCCTGGACACCATATATTGTGAAGAGTCTGTACGACAAAGATCAGGGCTTTCATCTCTTTGAAGTTTAAGGATCAGAACCTGTCCTGCTTCGTCCAGATTCCTTAAGACTTTAATGCCCACTGAAAAAGCTCTCCAAGTCAGATCCAAAACATACAGCAAATCCTTCTGAAAGGAAGAATGAACCAGAATTGAGTGTTATCTAGTTTACCCATCATTAGCATTCTTTCTTCACAAAAGGCAAACGAGGGATTGGGAAGGACAGATTGCAGTAATGTGCCCAAACGATTTGAGATATCACTGCATCTTTCTCATAAGGAGTCTGACAAAGGCCATCATCTGCTGATACCATGTATCACTGGGTTCTCAGAATTTCTCACTTACCAAAGTCATTTCCAGTTTTGAAAGTAAAATGCCAGATAATGGAATGTATATAGAAGGATAGAAGCCATCATAGTAGTAGCACCAGAAGACATCCCAGAAACACTAGGTTTTGTAAATTCTGAAGAGTGGGCTTCAAGTTTACAGTAAAGCTAAGATGAGGGAGAAAATTGATTGTAAACTGTAAATCTTGTAAAGTGTTTTGAAATGAATAGACCTGGATAAAAAGAAAAAAAAAAAGAATCATCTCAAGTAATGCTAAATGTGGATGCCTTTGGAGTCTGTAGAATGCTATCACAAGAGCCTGGTGCTGCAGACAAACCAAAGGGCAAAGCCAAAATAAAAAAAAATGAAAATGACACCCCAAAGCACAAAATCTCAAAAATGTTCAGTGATCTGAATAAATAAGAATGTGAAGGTAAACATCTTTCTCAGATTCAAGATAACCAAAAGGCAGGATGACAGGAAGGCGGCTTGGGAGCACTGACATCATGAATTTTGTAAACCTGAATACATTTCCTTAGATAAGTCCAGAATTGATCTACAAGCTACTTATTTTTATTCAACTATAAAAAACACAAATAAAACTTTACTCTGCTTTGATGCACTGGGACAGGTTCTATAATCCCTTGACTAATAAATCTGCACAAGACTAGAAGAAACAGGTGTTCTTGGCCTAAGGGCATATGTGGGATACAACTCAGAATATGAAAGGAATTCCAAACTAGTTCCATCACCATTCTGAATGTATGTTCGATACCAAATGTCGGAAAAATATTTTCATAACAGAAAGGCAATGAAGGGGATCTCCTAAAAGGTTGGGAGGGGGTGGTCAAGGTGGAGAGGGAGGAGGCCGGAAGAAGGTAATCATAAGCTGAAGCTTTTGTCAGCAAAAGATTGTTTGGATCCCTTAAAGTCTTATTTAGGTTTTCCTACATATTGTCTTCCACTTTCCTGTAATTTTTGTTAGACTTCGGCAGACGCCTGACCAAACAAATTATTTTGTCTAAAGAGGCATCCAAAAGTTTGGCCTTACTATCATCAATTAAAGACTGGACATGAAGCCAAGAAAACCTCCAGAGGCTAGGAACCAGTACATGCTGCTCTGGAATAGGCAAAAGCTGTACCACTTCCACATTTGATGGAATGTCTCGTTTCCTGCATGGCTGAGTTGAACATGTTCTGAAAGGCATTTCTAGTGACAGAACCGGGAATGTCAACATTGTTTATTCATACTGGCAAAAACTGACAATTATATTGTCTTGCGAATATGGTTATTAACGGCTCAGAAAGAAACTAGCAGAGGTGCACACATTCTAACCATCCCTACCCAATACTGCAACAGTAGTCTGCTGAAGAACATCTTACCATGAAAATACATTTCAGTTAGCTGAACATACTAATCCAAACTTTAACACTTCATAAAATAGTGAATATAAAACTAAAACCCTGCAGGATAGGTATCTAGTTCTTTGAATGAGGACAAATGGAAGCTTTCCAGTGTCTACTCTGATGAGCGCACACAGTTGTAACAAATTAGAAAGGTGCATGTTTTAGGGGTGACACTCCCAATGCCAGACCTACCACCAGCAACACCACACACAAATACACAACTTACTAATACAATCAACTTCAAGGTTTCTTCACCTTGAAGAAAACTGAACCTGTCCTACAAGCGTTAGATTGCATTTTCACACAAAAAAAAAATGACAAGACACTTAACCAAGTAAGTTATTATCTAGATATCCTGCTTCACTATACATCAAACAAGCAGACAATATGACTACAACACACTGCACAATATTATCTGTGATTGGATATACACGCTTTTTTCCTGCTTCTTGTTAAAGTCGGTCGGTCTTCAGACTACTGTGAAAGTGCTGCCTAGTTACTGGTTTTAGCAGTCATATGCATTAAAAGAAAACAGCTAGCACCCTAGGTCTTCAATCTCTGTTAGCATAATATCTTACATATACTAAACCTAGCCTGGAACAATTAATACCAGTAAGTGAAGGAAATTAATGTTAAACAATTAAATATTACTTAAAAGCAAGAAAACATCATTTGTGAGTCATATTTGTATCAAAAAGCCTGCTGCTCTTTAATCTACAAATGCACCCTAAGACGGCTTCTCACAACCACAGCACACATATTAACGATATGAATCCTGAACACAGAGGACACTCGGTTCAAAAATAAAAATCCTAAACAGAAAAAGATGGAAGGCTGCTTAGTCTAGCATTAGGAAATGGGGCAAAATTGTTGCTTTCTTCATTCACATCCACATTAAGTACTTTAACCCAGAATGTAAAAACCAGATTTTAAGCAAAGAAAGGTCAAAGTTAATTTCAACACATGCAAATGGGATCAAGCACCTTAGGTAGGCTTCCCTCCCTCATCATCCAAGGCATACACATTATGACGAACAGTGAACACAGGTGCTCAACTTGAGAACAAAGTCTCAAACAGTAAAGTTTAGGTTTAGTTTACCCAACATCCACAAAAGTCAACACCACCTTAACAGCAGCTTTTCCTCCACATCAAATATATCCAGCACTGAATTTTCTAACACCGTCTCGTAAGCACCTGTTCGTAACAGCCACATGGCTCCCACTTTGAACACTTCTACAAATGTACACCCCAGGTCATTTTTATACCATCTGGATAAACCAACTAATCTACAGGACATAATTAGGAAACACAGGCCGTTTTATTCTGCTCTGCAAGGTCCATGACCTCAAGAATGGTAATCTGTTCCAAAATATTTGGTCGCAAAAACCTTCAGTCATGCTCAAGACCAGTGAACCACAAGTCTCATGAGCATTGTGGTGTATGTACCTGGTTATCTTAACAGATTGCCACCAAATACTACTACTCACTGATAAATATTTCTGCTACTTGAAATACAGTGAATAAAATTATATTTCTAAAAGTGATCTGCTAAAAAAGTTGCATAATTTTTTAAAGCTACTTAATAAATGTCAATATACTTTGACAACTAGAGACAATCTAGTCATGGCATGACAGATTTCATAATGTTTATTTCAGCACATCCATCCTAGTTTGTAGGTAAATTATGTAACAGGACATCAGTGAGGCTAGAAAACAACACCGAATTACCTGTGCTACAATGTCATAATGTACTCCTAGACTGAAGGAAACCCTGATTCAAACGTATCTGACTGCAAAAAGTATAGTTGTGTACACTTACCATAAATGTAGATGTTAGAGTGTATTCACTGTTGAAGTCATCACATTTGGGCTATCTGCTTGCAGTAGCCCTCAGTTGGCCTGATTATCAAAGTCTTGGGTACTGGGTCGGTTGCTGTCTCATCTTTCGTGACGTCAGGTAGTCAGGGGTATAAAGCATGCAGCAGGCACCATTACATAACTTTTTCTTGCCCCAGATGTCAAGTGCCCCCCTAACGGGAAGCAATTAAATATATACATACAAGGTTATACCTCCAACAAAAAAAGCAAATACACCAAAAAGCTTTTAAGCATGATAAAGGAGAACAGAGGTATAACCAAAAGAAGTCAGGGGGCTGGAGGGAGGGTAACCAGGACTGCAACAGTGAATACACTCGAACATCTACATTTAAGATAAGTGTAAACAACTGTACTATGTTCTTCGTGTTTCAATGGTGCAGTCATCACATTTGGGTAGATTCCCAAAACTAAGGAAGGAAGGAGGACTTTAGATAGCATTAGGACCAGCTATAAGGCCCTGCAAGAGTGCAGTGGCAAAACCAGCACTGGATTTAGAGAAAACTGGCAAATGGTAATGCTTGGTGAAAGTATGTACAGAACTCCAGGTAGCAACTTCTAGCATGTCCCTGGTACAGACACCTCTGAGGAAGAATGTAGAGGTAGATGCAGCCCTGGTTGAATTTGGTCTAATCCCCTGTGGGATAGGTTTTCCATGGTGCTTATAGCAGAAATGAATGCAATGGCCTATCCATTTAGTAATGGTTTGCTTTGAAATAGCCTTTCCCTCTGCCCCTGCAGCAAATGCCACCAGCAGTTCAGATTTCCTTTCAGGTTTAGTCCTGTCCAAGTAAAATCTAAGTTGTCTGTGCACATCTACGGAGTGCAGTATCCGTTCCCCTTTGTTCTGTGGGTTAGAATAAAAGGCTGGCAAACAAATGGACTGATTAAGAGCCACACTGGATACAACCTTGGGCATGAAGGAGGGATTGGTCCTGAGGGACACCCTGTCCGCATGAAAGATGATGAAAGGCTCCACTGCCATAAGGGTCTAATTCCGATACCCTTCTTGCTGAAGTGACTGCTAAAAGGAAGGCTGACTTCCAAGAAAGGAATTTTAACTGTGCACTTGCAGCTGGCTCAAAAGGAGGAATAGTGAGTTTTTCCAATACAAAGTTAAGGTCCCAGGCTGGAGTTGGGGCTCTCCTGGGTGGTCTTAAGTTTTTGGTCCCTCTGAGGAACTGCTTGAGCAGTGGATGAAAGAAGAGGGGTAAGTTCTATGCTGTAATGAGCTGAAATGGCTGAGGCATGAATTCTGATGGAGGAAAAAGAAAGACCCTTGTGCAGCATCTCAGTCAAATATTGAAGAATCTGAGGTAAATTGGGTGCAGCTGTGTCCATCCCATGAGTTTGGTTCCAGGCACAGAATCTTTTCCATTTTTCAGCATAAGATTTTCTAGTACTAGGCCTTCTTGCCTCCAAAATGGCATCCAACACTTGTTTTCGGACGGATGGAAACGGGGAGATTAGGTAAATAGCCAGGCTGCCAGGTTTAGGGTTTGAACCTGAGGGTGCAGAATCTGGCTCTTTTGCTGTGACAGCAGAGTAGGGGTTTGAGGCAGGTGCCATGGAGCCAGCAGTGACACACGGCGCAAGAGGGGGTACCAGTGTTGGTGTGGCCAATCTGGTGCAATCATTATCGTCCTTGGTTTGTCCTGTTTGATCTTTAGTAGTACTTTGGAGAGGAGAGGCAGAGGAGGAAAGGCATAAACTGATAGATTTTTCCAGCTGAAGGACAGAGCATCCACTTTCCAAGCTTGTTTGTGAGGAGTCCTTGAGCAGAATTTGTCCAATAGGTAGTTCTGGGGGGAGGCAAACAGGTCTATATCTGGGCTCCCCCATTTGTTTATCAACATGTTGAAAGTCTTTGGTTCCAGTTTCCACTCGTGTGGGTCCATTAGATTTCTGCTTAGTCTGTCAATGTATTTAGTTTTCCTAGCAGGAATTGAGCCTGTAGATGCACTTGGTAGCTCAAGGCGGTGTTCCACAGAGCCATGGCTAGTCTGCAGAGGGGGTATGAATGGGTACCCCGCTGCTTGTTTATGTACCACTTAACAGTAGTGTTGTCCGTCTTTACCATTAATTGTCCTGGAAAAATGTGGTCCTTGAAGGCTGTCAGAGCATTCTGTACAGCTAGCATTTCTTTTTGATTGATATGCAGGTGCATTTGATTTGGGTTCCATTTGCCCTGAATGCACTTCCCTGCCAGGTGAGCCCCCCATGCACAGTCTGATGCGTCTGTTGTTAGGGTCTGGGCGGCAGGGGGTAGAGTGAATGCTAGACCTTTCTTTTGGCGGCAGGCCTCTGCCCACCAAAGGAACTCTAATTGTGGCAAAAAATGATAGGAATCATTGCTTCTAGATCCTGAGAATGTTAACACCATAGGCTTTAGGGATACCAATGAAATTTCCTCATATGCAGTTTTGCATATGGAATTAGTAGAATGCAGGAGGCCATGAACCCCAAGGCTTGCAGTATTTTGCCTTGCAGATAAGGTTTTTCTGGCCATTAGTTTGAAGTAAGTTGTCAAATTAATTTGTTTCTCTGGCGTGAGGAAAGCCCTCTGGGAAATTGTGTTCAAGCTTGCTCCCAGGAATATAATTTGCTGACAGGGTACCAGATGTGTTTTCGTTTATGGTGTACCCAAGACAAGTTAGCACCTTTTCTACAAATGACAGAGGATTCAAAAGAATGTCCTGGCTTTCTGCCTGAATTAGACAATCGTCCAGGTATGGGTATATTTGAATATTTCTTTGCCTGCAAAATGCAATGACTGGAGCTAGGCACTTTGTGAATTCCCTGGACGCAGTAGATAAGCCAAAGGGCAGTGCAGAGAACTGATAGTGCATGCAGCCTGCTTTGAAGCGTAGGTATTTTCTGCAAGATTCCCTGACTAGGATGTGCAGGTAGGCTTCCTTTAAAATCCAGTGTTGCCAACCAAGCATCTCTGCCTATTATGGGAAGCAACTGGTGAAAAGTTAGCATCTTGAATTTTGGAATCACCAAAAAGGTGTTTAGAATAGAAATGTCCAGGATAGGACGCCATGAGTTGTCTTTTCTGGGTATCAGGGAAAGTCTTGAGTAGAAACCTTGTCCCTTTTCCTCTTCTGGCACAGTCTGAATAGCCTTTAATCTTGAGAGAGAGAGAGAGAGAGTACTTGGTTTTGAGCCTCTGCCCACTGATTTGGGGGTAGATCTGGCCAACAGTTTGGGGTTGGTAACGTGTTGAAGTGAAATCTGCATCATTGGGAAACCAGGTTTAAAACCCATTTGTCCTGGGCAATGAGTTCCCAGTTTCTTGCTTGCAGAGCAATCTTTCCCCCTAAAGAAGCAGTCAGTTGAGAAGTGCTTGGAAGTTTTAAAGCTAAGTCATTGAGACAGCTTACCATAGGGGGGAGTCTTACTACTCCCGGATTTGGAAGTGGGAGCCCCCCCTTAGTCCTGTGCAAACCCTGGGACTGAAGCCCGACTGTTCTGCTGGATCTGGGTTTGAACTGAGAAGGTCTGGAAGAGGCAGGAAAGGACCAATTTTTTTGAGGGCCAATGCCTACTAAATCTTGAAGGCTGCACTTGTAAGAAATATTTAACAGTTTGCATAGATTTAGCTTTTTCCTCTATCTTTTTAAGAACTTCTGCTGTGTTGCCAAACAGGCGGTCCTGATTTAAGGGAGCATCCAGCAATTTAGTTTTACCATGATCTGGCAAAGATTGCTCCTTAAGCCAAGCATGCCTTTTAAGTACAGAGCAGGTGACAGCAGCCCTGCAAGATGCCTCTAGTGAATCAAAACCACATTGCAAAGTATGTTTTCCAACTTGTTCAGCAGAATGCATTAAATCCTGTAAATCTTATTTTAAGCACAATCAGGAATCAACATCATTTTCTGTTTAAGCAATCCAATAATATGATGCTGATACTTTAACATATGAAACTGGCAATTTAAGGCCCTGATGGCCATGGCTGCAGAGGTGTATACCTTCTTACCCCATCTATCCAGGGCCCTGGAATCTCTATCAGAGGGGATAGGACTTTTGGCAGTAGTAGCCTTAATGGCCTTGGGTCCCTGTGAAATGGTCTCAGGACCCGCAGTAGGATTTTTAAAAAGGAACTTGTGAGAATCAGGAACCCTGTAATATCTATCAGGTTTACTGGGAGCAGGAGGTAGAGTCAGGGGCCAAGCTAGATTCCGAAAAGGCATCGTGAACAATGTACAGCACAGGAGGGATAGCTAAAGGCCTGTGTTGGGGCAGGAGTAAGAAATCTCTAATCCCCTCTTTAGAATCAGAGTAATACTGGCTTTCCTAGTGAAAATGCTCCCTAAGAGTATGCAAGGTTTCACCAAACGAAAAATCCTCTGGGGGAGAAGCAGAGGGAATAGAGTCCTCTGCATCAGAATCCTCATAGGTAGACAAGGGTAAATACCGGTCATCAGAGGAGACAGAAATTTCAGAATCCCAGTCAGAAGTATCATAAGTAAATTCAATCCTAGGTCTCTTAGAGGGGGAAGGTTGGTTTCCCCTGATTAAAGTAATAAGGTCTTCAGACATTCTTATCATTTGTTTTTTAGGCATAGAGGCCTGACCATGCGGTCTGGGCATTGTTTTTCTAGGCATGGTTAGAGTTTTAGGCCTTGAAGAAGAAGATGGCGTCGGATTAATATGCAAGTCAGTAGGCCTGAATACACCCTCAAAAGCCAGTGCCAGCACAGTGGTTCTGGACCCATCCAAGGTAGAGACATCCGCAGGTTCCACAGTTGAAGCATCTCGCGGCATACCGGACTCCGAATGGGTCTCAGTAGAGGCCTGCGAATTTGAAGTAGCGGGTATCAGGGGCTGCGAAAGCATCTCACAGAGTACCGGCGAACTGGCGACTAGCTTAGGAGAAGCGTCGTCGACAGCTTTGGACCTAGGCGGCCTGTCTCTGTATTTATCTTTGCGTTTTTTTCAGAATGTCGGTAGTCGGGTGGCCTACCGAAGATATATCTGGATAATTGAACAGAGTACCAAAATATTTAGAAGCGAAAATATACAGACAACAAATATTTTGTTGTTTAAATAAGGCACAAAACTGACAGCGAGGTACGTCGTGGTCAGGGCCTAGGCAAAGAATGCAGTACGAATGAAAATCTTTATGAGGTATTTGCTTTCCACAAGAAATACAATTATTGACTTTTACTGACATCGGTTTAGAGCAAGAAAAAGTTTCCCCAACAGGGTACTTAGCTTTAGTTGAAGACTTCGGTTCTGAAACTCGAAAACGAAAATTTCAGGAGTTGGCCGACCTGCACTTGCGAACTGCTTCTGCTTCGGGCATCGCACGGCAAGAAAGACTGATGTAATGGCGTCGGCTTGCATGCTTTATACCCCTGACCACCTGACATCACGGAAGATGAGACAGCAACTGATGCAGGACCTAAGACTTTGATAATCAGGCCGACTGAGGGCTTCTGCAAGCAGATAACCCAAATGTGATGACCGCAACAGTGAAACACGAAGTACATCATAACTGATAACACACACATTTATTATAGCATATGATACTGAATTTTAGAGCTAAAACTGATGAAATTACTGCAGCCACTCAAGCATGAAAACATTTGCACTCGGTGGTACTTTAGGGCTGGTGGGCAGAACCACTGCTGGCAACATGATTTGCCAAAGCAAGAAAAGACCAGAAAAGAACCCAACTACACACCCTTTCTCCTGGATGGCCACAAACATGCACAGTAATGTAGGGCAGCAAGAAGTAGAAAAACCTCGAACCACCCCTGATGGCTACTTACATGAAGGACCTTCTTGTCACAATTACTGTTAGTGGTGATAAAATCAAAGTATCAATTTGTGGGGGAGATAGGCTGATGATCAGCAAGCAGGAGGAGCAAAGTGGGCAAAAATGTTTTTTTTTTTTTTTTTTAAAAAAAAGAAAAAAGAAAATGATATTACCCTCTCGTGCAAGATCTACTTTGCATATATGCAGGACGGAAGCACTGACATTTAATGCACACAGATTCTCTGGAGACCTGAAACTTTCTTCCAGCGATACTTGGGTTCATTTTATTTGCCACATTTTAAACAGAATTATTATCTTTCTTTTTCAGCTGCAAAAATCTTATTCAGATTGTTGCCACTGGTATCAGGTTTGTTCACTCTGATACTATGTAGTAAAATGGCTGCAAAATCCCAAAGATTCAACATGAAGAAAACAATAACCAGTCTATGCACACTCAACAACACAAAAGGTCTGCAATCCTAGTGTACAGGTAAAGAATGCAGCACACCCTATTAAGCAAGCATTTCCAGTGGGAAAAAAAAAACACAAAAATTAAAATGTGAATGGTAGAATTATATAAAAATCAGGGAGACAAAGCCTGAAGAAAGCATTGCATAATTTCATCCAAACCCTATATGCTGCACAATAAAGATTCGGCAGTATAATGCCAAAGAAGAGATCAAAAACACATCATACTTTATTATTACTGTGGGATCCCACAGTAAGGAGGAAGCATATTCTGAGAACGGAAGAAGTTATCATTTAAGTAAAAAGGATTACTTTCAAAATTTCATCTTTCTATAATAAATTAGACACACACAGGTAGTTAAGAATTTTTCCACTAACATTTTCTGGCTATTTCTTCTTGCACTAGGGCAACACTTGGGCTACAGTCCTTTTATAGGCAAGTTGCCATCACAAACTACCATTCAACAAACATTTGCATCTCACCTCCCCAAGAGGTCTGCACTTCACAAATATATGCCTCCGATAAGATATAATTATATCTACATTTCTTCTAGCTGTGAAACAGCTATAACTTGAATGACATCAGCTGCTCTAAAACTATGGCATGAATAACACCAACATAACTCAGAAATTAAATATAGTTGTAAGCTTTGCTCTGCACAGTACCCTATCACCTTGTCCATCTTTATTGTGTAAGAAAGTACAGTTATGCACACTTACCATAAATGTAGAAGTTAGAGTGTATTCACAGTTGCGGTCATCACCTGTGGGAGGATTCCCAAAGCTGAGGAGAGGGGTGGTATGATTAGTAAGAGACCTAGGAATGGGTCACCATGCCCTGCAGAGGCAAACCCTGCCCTAGCCTTAGAAAATAGAGGTAAGTGGTAATGCTTGGTAAAGGTATGGACAGAAGTCCAGGTGGCAGCTTCCAGGATGTCCCTGGTGGGAAAGTACAGTTGTGTACACTTACCATAAATGTAGAGTGTATTCACTGTTGCATTCATTACATTTAGGTAATCTGCTGGCAGGTTGCCCTCAGTCGGCCTGATTAACAAAGTCTTGGGTCCTGTGTTAGTTGCTGTCCCTTCTTCCATGAAGTCAGGTCGTCAGGAGTATAAAACATGCAGCAAATGCCATTATATCACTTTTTCTTGCCCCAGATGTCAGGTGCCCCCCCAAATGGGAAGCAAAATATATATAAATAAAATTAAAAACACAAAAAAATATACCTCCAAACAAAAGCAAATACACCAAAAAGGCTTTTAAACATAGAAAGGAAAAGTAGAGGTGTAGTAAGAGAAAAAACAGGGGGCTGGAGAGTGGGTAACCAGGAATGCAAAAGTGAATACACTCGAACAGCTACATTTAAGGTTAGTGTACACAACTGTACTATGTTCTTCGTGTTTCACTGTTGCAGTCATTACATTTGGGTAGATTCCCAAAGCTATGGTTGGGAGGATGGATTTATACAGCATTAGGAGCAGCTATAAGGACCTGCAGGACAGCAGTGGCAAAGCCAGCTCTGGATTTAGAGAACAGAGGTAAATGGTAACATTTGATAAACGTATGAACTGAGCTCCAGGTAGCAGCTTCTAGAATGTCTCTGGTAGGAACCCCTCTGAGGAAGGCTGCAGAAGTACATGCAGCTCTGGTGGAATGAGATCTGATCTCCTTGGGGATAGGTTTACCACAGTGCATGTAGCAGAAACTAATGCAATGGCTTATCCATTTGGAAATAGTCTGCTTTGAAATAGCCTTTCCCTCTGCCCCTGCAGCAAATGCCACCATTAGTTGTTCAGAGTTTTAGAGATTTTGTCCTGTTTAAGTAAAATTGAAGTTGTCTGTGTACATCCAATAAATGCAGAATCCGCTCACCCTTGTTTTGTGGATTGGAAAAAAAAGTTGGCAGATGAATGGTCTGATTAAGAGCCACACTGGATACCACCTTAGGCATGAAAGATAGACTGGTCTTGAGAGACACCCTGTCCGCATGAAAAATAATGAAAGGCTCCACTGCCATAACAGCCTGTAATTCAGGAATCCTTCTAACTGAAGTGACTGCTAAAAGGAAAGCTGTTTTCCAGGAGAGAAATGTAAAGTCTGCAGTAGCAGCTGGATCAAAAGGAGGGAGAATGAGTTTTTCCAAAACAAAACGGAGGGAGAGTGAGTTTTTTCCAAAACAAAATTGAGATCCCATGCGGGGGTTGGTGCTCTCCTGGGAGGTCTCAAGTTTTTGGCCCCTCTGAGGTACTGTTTTAGCAGAGGATGAGAGAAGAGGGGCGGGCTCTGCGTTGTAATGAGCTGAAATAGCAGAGGCATGGATTTTTATGGAATAAAAAAATAGGCCCTTATGAAGCATCTCAGTTAAGTACTGCAGAATCTGAAGAATATTGGGCATTGCTGTGCTTATTCCTTGTGATTGGTTCCAGGCACAGAATCTTTTCCATTTGTCAGCATAAGATTTTCTAGTACTAGGCCTTCTAGCCTCCAAAATGACATCCATCACATGTTTGCTGAGGGATGCCAAGGGTGAAATCAGATGATTAGCCACGCTGCAAGATTCAAAGTTTGGAGCACAGTGTGCAGAATTTGGTAGTTCTGCTGAGACAGTAGGTAAGGTGTCTGAGGCAGGTGCCACGGAGGAATGTGCAACACATTGCGCATGAGTGGGTACCAGTGTTGGCGAGGCTAGTCTGACTTTTAGTAGAACTTTGGAGAGCAGAGGAAGAGGGGGAAAGGCATAGACTGATAGGTTTTTCCAGCTGAATGATAGAGCATCCACTTTCCATGTTTTTTTGTGATGAATTCTTGTGCAGAATTTGTCCAACTGATAGGTCTGGGGTGAGGCAAAAAGATTATGTCTGGACTCCCCTATTTGCATGTCAACATGTTGAAAATTCGTGGTTCCAGTTTCCATCTGTGTGGGTCCATAAGATTTCTGCTTAGTTCACCTGCCAGAGTATTTGGCTTTCCTGGCAGGAATTATAGTTTCATAGTTTAGTACTAGGCTATCTGCCCTGGGGCATTTATAAGCCTAGCCAAAGTGATGTGGCTTTTTGCCACTCCATGTAATGGTACAAAAGTGTACAGAGTAGATTTAGAATACTGTGCCTCTGTCTAATAGTGACACAGTGAAGACCCCCTTACATAATAGAATTAGTTTACTGTGCCTCTGTCTAGTAGTGACACAGAGATGACCCCTGGGGTAAACCTACGATCTCCCATCCACTAGTCAAGATTTCTCTTGAAGAGAGTCAGTGAGGGGCTCTGCCTAACATGAACTGGGATTCTGTTCCAGAGTATTGAGAATTGAGCTTGTAGTTGTACTTGGTAGGTCAAGGCCATGTTCCACAATGCCATGTCTAGTCTGCAAAGGGGGTATGAATGTGTACCCCCCCCTGCTTGTCCATGTGCCACATAACTGTGATGTTGTCTGTCTTTATCATTAATTGTCCTGGATGAAGGTAGTCCTGGAAGGCTGTCAGTGCATTCTGTACAGCTAGCATCTTTTTCTGATTGATATGAAGGTGCATTTGATTTGGGCTCCATTTGCCCTGAATGGACTTTCCTGCCAAATGAGTCCCCCAAGCATAGTCTGATGCGTCTGTAGTTAAGGTTTGGGCAGCAGGGGGTGAAGTAAATGGCAGTCCCATCTTTTGGTGGCAGGCCTCTGCCCACCATAGGAACTCTAGTTGCAGGCAAGGTATGATGGGAATCATTGTTTCCATGCTGTGACAATGTTGACTCCATAAACTTTTTAAGTACCACTGAAGTTTCCTCATATGCAGTCTTGCATATGGAATTAGAAGAATGCAGGAGGGGCAAGAGCCCCAAGGCTTGCAGAATTTGCCATGCAGATAGCAGGGTTTTTGTGGCCACTTGTTTGAAGTCAGGTCACCAATTGAATTTGCTTTTCTGGCGTAAGGCAAGTCATCTGGGCAGTTGTATTCAAGCTTGCACCCAGGAATGTAACTTTTTGAGAGGGTACCGGTTGTGATTTCTTTTCATTTATGGTGTACCCTAGACAAGTTAGAACACTTTTTACAAACGACAGATGCTTTAGAAGAATGTCCTTGTTTTCTGCCTGTATTAGACAATCGTCCAGGTATGGATATATTTGAATATTTCTTTGCCTGCAAAATGCAATTACTGGAGCCAGGCACTTTATAAAGACCCTGGGCGCAGTAGAAAAGCCAAAGGGCAGTGCAGAGAACTGGTAATGCAAGTAGCCTGCTTTGAAGCGGAGGTATCTTCTGCAAGATTCCCTGATTGGGATATGCAGGTAAGCCTCTTAAGTCTAGAGTTACCAACCAGGCATCTTTGCCTAGCATAGGCAGTAGCTGTTGTAGAGTCAGCATCTTGAATTTTGGAATGTCCAATAAAGTATTTAGAATGGATAAGTCCAGAATTGGATACCATGATTTGTCTTTTCTGGGTACCAGGAAAAATCTTGAATAAGACCCTTGTCCTTTTTCCTTTTCTGGTACTGGTTGAATAGCCCCCATATCCATGAGGGACTTGACTTGTTTCTGGGCCTCTGCCCACTGATTTGGTGGCAGATCTGGCCATCCGTTTGGAAATGGCAATGTGTGGAAATGAAATCTGTACCCCTGGGATACTATGTTTAAGACCCACTTGTCCTGGGTAATTAGATGCCAATTTTGAGCATGAAGTGCTAGTTTTCCCCCAAAGGGGTTGCCAAAAGATAAGTGCTTGCAGATGGCAGAGGAAAGTCATTGAGACGGTTTACTGTAGAGTGGTGCTTTGCTACCTCCTGATTTGGAGGTGGAGGCACCCCTTTGTTTTGTCCTGTAAGATCCTTGTGACTGAAACCTGGAGCCTTTAGAGCATCTGGGTTTGACCTGAGTGGCTCTGTTGGACACTGGAAAGGACCAATTCTTAGTAGGCCAGTGTGTGTGTGTGTGTGTGTGTGTGTGTGTGTGTGTGTGTGTGTATATATATATATATATATAAATATATATATATATATATATATATATATATATGTATATATATATATATATATATATATATGTATATATATGTATATATGTATATATGTGTGTCTGTGTAAATATATATATATATATATATATATATATATATATATATATATGGTTTCACTTGAAACCATCGAATTAACACTACGTCAAGTCTCACATCATCGAGACTACAACGTCGTAAAGTGAAACCAACGAAAACTGAAATCGAGAGTCATAGCATCGACTTCAACGAAAAGTGAAATCATCGAGATACATACCATCAAGTTTAAGGTATACATGTAGCTATACTGTCAGAGTTCCATATATGTTTGCTACATAGTGTATATTCGTACATACCTTCTCATTTTCAGTTCGTGATGTTATGCAGTTTGTTTCGGTTTGCAACTCGATGGTTTTAGTTTACGACGTTGTAGTCTCGATGATGTGAGACTCGACGTAGCGTTAATTCGATGGTTTCAAGTGAAACCATATATATATATATATATATATATATATATATATATATATATATATATATATATATATATATATATATATATATATATATATATATATATATATATATCAAATGTGTATATATGTATTGCAAGACATCTTTTACAGATTCCATAGATTTAGCTTTGTCTTCCATTTTTTAAAACTTCTGCCTTAATACCAAACAGACTGCCCTGCTGTAAAGGAGCATCCAACAATTTAGCTTTAACATTATCAGGCAGATTTTGCTCCTTGAGCCAAGCATGCCTTCTTATCACAGATCCAGTTACGGCGGCCCTGCAAGAGGCCTCCAAGGAATCAAATCCACATTGCAAAGTATGCTTTCCAACTTGTTCAGCTGAATGCAATAAGTCCTGTAACTCTATTTTCCACACAATCAGAAATCAACATTTTCTGTTTCAGTAAGCCCATAACATGCTGCTGATATTTAAGCATATGAAATTGGCAGTTTAAAGCCCTGATTGCCAGGGTTGCAGACATATAAACCTTCTTACCCCATCTATCCAGCACCCTGGAGTCTCTATATGAAGGGGTAGCATTTTTGGCTGTAGAAGCCTTAACACCCTTGGGACCCTGAGAAATAGTTTCAGGGTCAGCAGCAGGATTTTTGAAAAGAAATTTGTGGGAGTCAGGAACCCTGTAATATCGATTTGGCTTACTAGGAGCCGGAGGCAGGGAATCAGGAGCCATGCTGGATTCTGAGAAAACATCATCAACAATGTCTAAAACAGGAGGTAGAGCCAAAGGCCTATGCTGAGGAAGAAGAGGAGGTTGCAGAAGTATAAACCTTTTTACCCCATCTATCCAGCGCCTTGGAGTCTCTATCAGAAGGGGTAGGATTTTTAGCAGTAGAAACCTTAATGCTCTTGGGCCCATGAGAAATGGTTTCAGGGTCCGCAACAGGATTTTTGAAAAGGAATTTGTGGGTGTCAGGAACCCTGTAGTATCTGTCTGGCTTACAAGGAGCCGGAGGCAGGGAATCAGGGGCCATACTGGATTCTGAAAACACATCAACAATGTCTAGTACAGGAGGTATAGCCAAAGGCCTATGCTGACTAAGAAGGAAATCCCCAAGCCTCTTTTTGGATTCAGAAAAATCCTGACTTTCCCAGTGGAAATGCTCCCTTAAAGTATATAAAGTTTGCCCAAAAGAAAAATCCTCAGGGGGAGAAGCAGAAGGAATGGAATCCTCTGCATCAGAGTCCTCATAAGTAGGTATGGACAAATCCTGTTCATTAGAAGAGTCAGAAGAAACAAAGTCCTGTTCAGAAGATTCACAGTCAAGTTCAGGCCTAGGCCACTTAGAAGGGGGGGGGCTCTGACTACTCCTGATTAGAGTAATTAAATCTTCAGCCATTTTGATCATTTATTTTTTAGGCATAGAGGCCTGAACATATTGGCCTGGGCGTCGGTTTATTAGACACAGATTGAGACTTTGGCCTTAAAATAGAAGTTGGTGTCGGTTTAATACACAAATCTGTAGGCCTGAATACACCCTCAGAAGCCGGTGCCTGCACAGCGGCTCCGGACCCATCCAAGGTAGAGACATCCACGGGTTCCATAGGTGAAGTACCTCGCGGCATACCAGACTCCGAATGGGTCTCAGTAGAGGCCTGCGAATCAGAAGTAGCGGGTATCAGGAGCTGCAAAATCGCCTCACTGAGTACCGGCGAACTGGCGACTGGCTTAGGAGAAGCGTCGTCGGCAGTTTTGGACCTCAATGACCTGTCTCTGTCTTTTTCTTTGCGTTTTTTCGGTATTCCGGTAGTTGGATGGCTAACCGACGTCATTTCTGGATAATTAAACCGAGAACTGAAATATTTTGAAGCAAAAATGTACAGACAACGGATAGTGCACTGATTAAATAAAGCACAAAACCGACAGCAAGGTACATCGTGGTCAGGGCCTAGGCAAGGAATACAGTACAAATGGAAATGCTTATGAGGTATTTGCTTCCCACAAGTAATACAATTATTAACTTTTACTGACATCGGTAAGGAGCAAGAAAAAGTTTCCCCAACGGGGTACTTGGCTTTTAGTTGAAGATTTCGGTTCTGAAACTCGAAAACGAAAATTTCAGGAGTCGGCCGACCGACACTTGCGAACTGCTTCTGCTTCAGGCACCACATGGCAAGAAAGACTGATGTAATGGCGTCGGCTGCATGTTTTATACCCCTGATGACCTGACGTCATGGAAGAAGGGACAACAACCGACACAAGACCCAAGACTTTGTTAATCAGGCCGACTGAGGGCAACCTGCCAGCAGATTACCCAAACGTAAGGACTGCAACAGTGAAACACGAATATCAGCAGCCTGGAGTAAAACCCTTTTCCTATCAGGTGGTCTGGCAATGGTCCCACACAGCCCTGATCAGCACAGGTTGCGAATCTGAGAAATGGCCTTTGTCCTTTGGTTTTCTGCAACACTGGGGTAGCCCGAGAATCTTAATGGTTCTTTGAAAGTGAGCTTGTAGCCTTCTGATATTACCTCCAGAACCCTCTTGTCAGAAGTGATAGGGACCCCAGTGTTTTTTGAATATGGAAAGTTTTCTTCCTAATCTCCCTCCAATCTTGTCTGGGGTTGGGAAGGGGATGAGTCACTGCTGATCTCTGCTAGGGCCCTGGGGGCGTACAACTCCCCCGGCCTGGGTGCTCCTGAGGACCACTACCTTGCCCTCTGTGATTGCTGTTGTTGCCTATGAGGCCTTTCCCTTTGGGTTTTCCTCTGACTAGGTTTTCATTGGGAGGGAAAGGACTAATGCTTACTGGGAAAATCCTATTGAAGTGTAAACCTTCTGCCCAAATCTGTCAAGGGCCCTGCTTTCTTTTTTTTGTAGGTAATGGGTTTTTAGAAGTACTAGCCCTAACTCCTTTGGGGCCTGGGGCGACAACCTCTGGGTCAGCAGAGGAGTTTTTAAAAAGGAATTTATGGGAGTCCAGTACCCTGTGAAACCAGTCTGGTTTACAAGGGGCTGGGGAAGAAAGTCTGGATCGAGAGATGTTTCCATAAAGACATCATCTACCACTTCCAAAACTGGCGAGATAGCTAAGGGTTTGTGTTAAGGGAGATCAAGGAACTCCCTGACCCTCTTTTGTTTGGGGATACTCCCATGCCTGCCACTGGAAAAACTCACTCTCTCACAGCATACAGTGTCTCCAAAAGGTTATGTCCTCAGAGGGTGAAAAAGAAGGTAATACTTCTTCTGAATCAGAATTCTCAAGGAAGATAAGGTAGGGTTCATCTTCAAAGACAGAGTCCTCCTGATAAGCATCTTCATATGAATCAGGGGTTTCTGAAAAGCTCTCAGGTGTTGGGTGTCTCTTGCTTTTTCCTGGTGAAGATTCAGGGGGATGTTTGCTTGCCTCTGACCAAAAAAAATAAGGCCCTCTGCCAACCTGACCAAATCCTGCTGATAACCTGTGAAGCGGGAGTCAGTAGGTTTAGGCACAGCGCTCAAGGTCGAGGTCTTTAGGTGCAGCTTTTGCCTTGGGCCTGTGCACATCCACTACTGTGATGCCAATCTCCTTGAAAGAAATATCCCATGTTAGTAGACGTCTCAAAGAGACGTCATCAGTAGAGAATCATTCGGCAGAAGCCAAGGTCTAATTTTTGACTCCGAACCAGACCAACGAACTGAACACCAAGGCCGGAGCTGAAGTTGAGGGACTCGACAGAATGTTGGAAAGAGTCTCAACAGAGGCTTGCGCCACCACCTCACTCGCAGAAGGGGGCTGAGAAGGCACCTCTCCTTCCTCTGCGATAATGAGCCTTTGGAGACAGGCAGACAGAGAAGGCTGTCATCCAAGGACCTAAGTTTGGGTATTTTTTTCCTTCTTTCACTTAGGGAGCTCGACCTCAGGATGACCCACAGACGCCATCACGTGACAGAAAGCAGACTGCTGACTAAGGTGCTTAGACAAGATTTTAGCTTTATGCCTTATAGTCCTAGAACTGAAAAGGGAGCACAGACAACAAATTGGGATGCCATGGTTTGGGCCTAAACAAGCGACACAAAAGGTATGAAAAAGAGTCTCTGTGGGATTTGTTTACCACAATGGAGTCAGTTGTTAACTATCTGACATAAGTCACAAGTAAGAAAGGAGTTCCGCAATGGGCTACTTAGCTTTAGAAGAATTTCTCACTCTGGTGCAAACCAACTGACGCACTCAACTGCTGTAGACTCAGACATCAAAAAAGACTGATGTCATGGCATCTGCTGGCTCCCTTTATACCCAACCATCCTGACATCAGGGTATGGCATCCGCCACCTCAGGGAGGAGGGAGTTTTTTGCTCTACTAGTTGGGTCAACCAAGGGCTTCCGAAGCAAAAAATCCCATCAGTCAGGACTGCAACAGTAAAGGACCAAGAACATCAAAGAGATCCCATTTCTCAAATGCCTTTGTGACTAAGTGGCTTTCATGCAGAATGCTCACACAGACACATCTGATGAAGTCCCCTTTTCTACTAAAAAGACTTTCCATTTTTTTTTTTTGTTAATGGCAATTTCCAGACATTTTTCATCTCCATGCTTTCGTAGCACCCCCTGGAATTCTCTACACATTTCTGGAGCCATCTTAAAAATTTAGTCCGCTCCAAAAAGTACAGTTTTGTACCTACCATAAATGTAGATGTTAGAGTGTAAATACTGCTGCAGTCATCACACTTAGGTTATCCTGCTGTCAGGCGGTCCCGCAGTCAGCCAAATCCCAAAGTCTTGGCCCGGCGTCGGTTGTCGTCGCTTCTGCGCTGACGTCAGTGCGACAGGGGGATAAAAGAGGCAGCAGACGCCATTTTTTCTTGCCCCAGATGTCAGGTGCTCCCAACTAGGAAGGCAATACAAATAACTATGCAAAAATACCTTAGTAGATAAACAATAGTACTAGCTGTTAGCAAATACACCATATAGACATGCATCCAATAGACTGATGTACATGGAGTTATAACTAACACCCTGGTATGTAGAGGGGATGGTGGGAGGGTAACCTGGACTGCAGCAGTATATACACTCGAACATCTACATTTATGGTAGGTACAAAACTGTACTATGTTCATCGTGTTATACTGCTGCAGTCATCACACTTGGGTTGAATCCCAAAGCTATGAATGGGTGGCTGGTACTAAACTGGGTTAGGTGAAGCTAGGATGCCCTGCAGAACTGCAGTGGCAAAACCAGCTCTGGTTTTTGAGTATAATGGAAGGTGGTAGTGCTTGGTAAAGGTGTGCACTGAACTCCAAGTAGCTGCCTCCAGAATGTCCTTGGTTGGAACCCCCCTGAGAAAGGCTGCTGAGGTTGCTGTAGCCCTGGTAGAATGGGACCTAATATTAACGGGCACTGTTTTCCCATGGTGCGAGTAGCAAAAGTGGATACAATGTGCTATCCATTTGGAGATAGTCTGTTTTGAAATGGCCTTTCCTTGTGAACCTGCAGCATAGGATACAAAGAGTTGGTCCATTTTTCTGAAGGTCTTTGTCTTATCCAAATAGTAACATAGCTGTCTGTGAATGTCCAAAGAGTGAAGGAGTCTTTCTCCTTTATTCTGGGTGTTTGGATAAAAGGTGGGTAAATGCATGGTCCGATTCAAAGCCACACTGGATACTACCTTTGGCATAAAGATAGGGTTAGTTCGCAAAGAGACTCTGTCCTGATGGAAAATGATGAAAGGTTTCACTGCCATAAGTGCCTGTAGTTCTGAGACCCTGCGTGCTGAGGTGATAGCCAGCAACAGAGCTGTTTTCCATGACAAATATTGTAGTTCTGCTGAGAAGGCTGGTTCGAAAGGAGGCAGTGTTAATTTTTCTAAAACGAAGTTGAGGTCCCAAGCGTTGGGGGTTTTCTGGGGGGTCTTGTATTCTTAGCCCCTCTGAGAAACTGCCTTAGTAAAGGGTGTGAGAATATGGGAGGATCCATATTATATTGAGCTGAAATGGCTGAAGCATGGATCTTAATGGATGACAAAGAAAGGCCTTTGTGTAGCATCTCAGTTAAGTATTGCAGTATTTGAGGAATGTTTGGTATCCAAGAATTTTGGCCTTCAGCCTGGTTCCATGCACAAAATCTTTTCCATTTGTCTGAGTAAGTTTTTCTGGTGCTGGGCCTCCTGGCCTCCAAAATGATATTCAGGACGTCCTTTGAGAGAAGTGTTGATTGATAATTCAAGGTATTCTCCATGCAGCTAAATTTAAAGTCCTGAGCTGACTGTGAAGGATCTAAGAGTTTTGCTGAGTCAACAAAAGTGGGAATTGAGGTAAGATCCATGGAGGGCTGTGAGTCAAGGTCCTTAGTAATGGGTACCAGTGGTGACGTGGCCAGTCCGGAGCAATGAGGATCATCTGTGGTCTCTCTGATCGGACTTTCAGTAATACCTTGGTCAAGAGAGGTAGTGGTGGGAAGGCATAGAATGTCAATGCTGTCCAACTGAATGATAGGGCGTACACTTTCCAGGCTAGGGAATGATAAGTCCTTGTGCAAAATTGCTGTAGTTGGCAATTGTTGGGGGAGGCAAATAGATCTATGTCTGGGCATCCCCACCTTTGAGTTATCATTGAAAATACTTGTGGGTGTAGTCTCCACTCGTGAGGATCTGCCAAATTTCTGCTTAATTCGTCTGCCAATATGTTTTCCTTTCCTGGCAGGAATTGTGCTTGCAGTTGTACTTGGTAAGTGAATGCTGTGTTCCACAAGGTCATTGCCTGTCTGCATAAAGGGTAGGAGTGTGTTCCTCCCTGTTTATGTACCACATAACTGTGGTGTTGTCTGTCCTTATTAGTAGTTGTCCTGGATGCAAGAGGTCCTTGAAGGCTGTCCGTGCATTTTGCACAGCTAGCATCTTCTTTTGGTAGATGTGTAGATGCATTTGTTTTGCAGACCATTTGCCCTGTATGCACTGTCCTGCCATGTGTGCTCCCCAGGCGTAGTCTGAAGAATCTGTTGTCATAGTTTGGTTTGCTGGAGGTAAACAAAAGGAAGACCCTTGTTTATTTGACATGCTTGAGCCCACCATAGGAACTCTTTTTGAAGGCAGGGAATGAGAGGTATACTTGTTTCGAGGCTGTGCCTGTGTTGAGTCCATACGCTTTTCAGGTACCATTGTAATTTCCTCATATGCAGCTTTGCATGTGGAATTAGTTGAATGCAGGATGCCATGAACCCCAATGCCTGCAGGATTTTCCTTGCAGTGAGCTGGGTAAAAGTTGCCATCTTTTTGAAGTATTGAGTCAGTTGTTTTTGTCTGGCGTGAGATCAGCCATCTGGGCCGTTGTATTTAAGCTGGCACCCAGGAATATTATGTCTTGTGAGGGTATTAACTTTGACTTCTTTTTGTTTACTGTGTACCCTAGGCAACTTAGCAGCTTTGTTACAAATGTCAGATGCTGTAATAGAATGGCCTTGCTGTCCTCTTGGATCAGGCAGCCGTCCAGATATGGATAAATTTGTATTCCTCGTCTGCAGTATGCAATTACTGATGCCAGGGATTTCATAAATACTCTGGGCGCAGTAGATAAGCCAAAGGGCAATATAGAGAATTGATAATGCGTTGTACCTGCCAAAAATCTGAGGTATCTTCTGCAATCTTGTCTGATAGGGACATGCAGGTATGCCTCTTTGAGGTCCAACGCTACCAGCCAAGACTCCTTGCCCAGCACGGGAAGAAGCTGCTGTAGTGTGAGCATTTTGAATTTGGGTACCTCCAGGTATGTGTTTAGAAATGAGAGGTCTAAAATGGGTCTCCAGGCTTTGTCCTTTCTTGGTACTAGAAATAGTCTTGAGTAAAAACCTTGACCTTGCTCCTTTGTAGGTACCTTTTGAATTGCTTTCATATCCATGAGAGCTGAAATTTGAGTTTGTGCCTCTGCCCATTGGTTTGGAGGCAGATTTGGCATGCCTCTCATCCGTGGTAAAGTGTGAAAATGAAATCTGTAGCCTCGGGTAATAATATCCAGAACCCATTTGTCCTTTGTTATGATGCGACAATTTTGTGGAAATAGAGCCAGTTTTCCTCCCAAAGGTGCTGCCAGGGCAATTTTGCTTGGCAGGCGAAGAGGGAAGTCATTGTGTTTGTTTCCTGGAGGGTTGAGATCTTTCATCTCCACCTCTTTGAGTTGTTGTATGCCACTGTCTAGGCCTGAAAGAACCTTGTGGCTGGCCTCTGCCCCTTGGGAGTTTGTACCTACCCCTTTGGGGTCTGTCTGATGCAGGAAAGGACCAGTTTTTTTGATGGCCAGTTTCTGTTGAAACGAGGAGGTTGTACCTGTAAAAAAATCTTTAACTGTCTGCATAGATTTTGCCTTTTCTTCCATTTTCTTTAAAACTTCCTCTGCTTTGATACCAAATAACACATCTTTCTGCAATGGAGCATCCAATAACTTTGCTTTGACATGTTCTGGTAAGGCTTGTTCTTTTAACCAAGCATGTCTATGTATTACAGATCCTGTGACAGCTGCTCTAAATGAGGCTTCCAATGAATCAAAACCACACTAAGGTATGCTTTCCCACCTGTTCTGCTGCATGCAGCAAATCCTGCATCTCTTTGAAATCAGGTTGATCTGTCTGAGGGATCATTTTCTGCTTTAACTGTGTAATCAAGAAGTACTGCTGGTATTTTAGCATGTGGAATTGGCAGTTTAAGGCCCTCGTGGCCAAAGTGGCAGACGTATACACTTTCTTCCCCCATCTTTCTAATGCTCTGGAATCTTTTTCAGAAGGTAGTGGATTCTTAGCAGCAGAGGCCTTAACCCCTTTGGGACCCTGGGAAATGGTTTTGGGGTCTGCAACAGGGCTTTTATATAGAACCTTATGAGAATCAGGAACTCGGTAGTATCTGTCTGGTTTAGCTGGTGCAGGAGGTAAGGAATCTGGGTTTAGACTAGATTCGGTGTAAACATCATCCAAAATGTCTAAAACTGGAGGAATTGCAAGGGATCTAACGCTGTGGGAGAAGAAGGAACTCACTGAGTCTTTTCTTAGAGTCAGAGTAATCTTGGCCTTCCCAGTGGAAGTGTTCCCTCATGGTGTGTAAAGTTTCCCCAAAAGAGTAGCCTTCAGGGGGGGAGACAGAGGGAATGGACTCTTCAGCATCTGAGTCTTCATAAGGAGGGAAGGAATAATCCTGGTCCTGATTGTTAGCTGAGGAAATGGATGCTTGGTCAGAGGAAGGATAATCTTCCTCCAGTCTAGGCCTTTTGTCAGGAGGGGGTTGTGAACCCCCTGATAAGGGTAATTAAATCCTCAGCCATCTTAAGCATCTGTTTTTTAGGCATAGGGGCCTGTGGGGGGAACTGTGGACCCGGTTTCCTAACTTTTAAGGGGGTTTTAAGTTTAGAATAAGACTTAATAGAAATAGTTGTCGGTTTGAAGACACCCTCAGAAACCGAAGGCCTGTCCAAAATCTCCGGATCACCGTCAGGGTTGGCGTCTGAGGGGTGAGATGGAACCGGCTCCTGAGACCCAGCTGATTCGGTCTGGGAGGCCGTCAGAATTTCTAAAATCAGCGGAAGTCAGGGGCTGCGTAGGAGCCTCACTGAAAACCGGAGAACCGGCGGTAGGCCTTGCTGAGGCCTCGGTATCTGGTCTTGGCCTTGATTGCCTGTCCTTATCCTTGCGTTTTTTTAATCCATGCGTTTTTTTAATCATTGCTGATGTCGGTTGTTCCGACGACATGCTATAATTAAATTTTCTGCCAAAATAATGTCGGGTGCAATCTGCCTGACGCTTGATTGTACGTTTGTTGAACCTAGCACAAAACCGACAACCAGAGACGTCGTGATCTGGGCCTAGGCAAGGAATACAATAAGAATGAAAATCCTTATGTGGTATTTGCTTCCCACAAGAATTGCAATTATTAACTTTGTCTGACATCGGTCTGAGGCAAGAAAAATTTCCCCAATGGGGTACTTAGCTTTAGAGAAGACTTCAGCTGAAATTCGACTCGAAAATCTCAGGAGCTAGCCGACCGGCACGTGCGAACTGCTTCTGCTTCGGGCACTGCACGGCAAGAAAGACTGAAAAAATGGCGTTGGCCACCTCTTTTATCCCCCTGTCACACTGACGTCAGGGAAGAAGCGACGACAACCGACGCCGGACCAAGACTTTGGGATTCGGCCGACTGCGGGACCGCCTGACGGCAAGATAACCCAAGTGTGATGACTGCAGCAGTATAACACGAACATCTTCTCTAACCCCCTCCCCCCATACACACACCCACCGACACACCCACACCCACCGACACACCCACCGACACACCCACACACACACACACACACACACACACACACACACACACACACACACACAGAGACACTAAGCTCAGCGGCTCCAGACCCATCCAAGGTAGAGATGATTACGGGAGCCTTAGTCGAAGAAGAGTTTTGCAGCATACCGGACTCCGAAAGGGTCTCGGTAGCAGCTTGCGAATCAACAGAAGCGGGCATCAGGGGCTACGAAAGCAGCTCACCAAGTACCAGAGAACTGACGACTAGCTTAATGGGAAGCATCTTTGGTAGATTTGGACCTGTGTGGTCTGTCTCTCTTTATCTTTATGTTTTTTCAGAAGATCAGCTGTTGGATGGCTTACCAAAGCCATATTGGAATTCAAAGACTAAGCGAAAATATCTGGCTACAATAAAGGCCAGACAACGGATAACTCTGCAGTTGAACAAAGCACAGAAGCAACAATGGGGAACGTCGTGGTCTGGGCCTAAACAACTGATGCAGTAAAAGTGGAAATCTCTGTGTGATATTTGCTTTTCACAGGCGAGACAATCAACTTTTTCTGACATTGGTTAGTGCAAGAAAAAAGGATCCCCGACGGGGTACTTAGCTTTGGAAGACTTAAACTTCAATTCGGTAGACGAAAACTCAGGTAGCGGCCAACCGGCACTCGTGAGAACTGCTTCTGCTTCAGGCTCCACGACACGAAAGACTGATGTAATGGTGTCGGCCGCCTTACTTTACACTACTGACGACCTGATGTCAGTCCTCAAGCGACAGCAACTGACGCAGAAATATTAAGTCTCTGGTATTCGGGCCGGCCGAGGGCTACCCTGGCAGGTATAACTCAAATGTGATGACTGCAACTGTGAAACACGAAGAACATCAAAATTTACTATGAATATGTTCAATACAACCGACACAAACAAATGGCAACCTTATCTCTGTTCCTTCTCTCCCTACCAAGTCGCAACACCAATAAAATATTATAACTTCTACTTCACACACATTCACACTATCAAATAATTAATGTTTACCACATTCAATAGCTCACTGACTCCTATTAGACATGAATACAGAAATAATATATCAAATGTTTAATCCAAATTCTACATATTACTGTAGATGTGCAACACATTAAGGGCAACAGTGGCACAGCAGATAGTGTTGCCACCTCACAGCAAGAGGTTCCCTTGCTCTATTCTCAGTTAAGGTGCCTTCTGTGAGGTGTATACATGTCCTACCTGTGTTCATGCAGGTTTCCTCAGGTTGCTCCAGTATCCACCCACATTTCAAAGACATGCAGTAGGTGGACTGGACACTAAATTGGCACAGGAGTAAGTGTGCGCTGGATGTACTACTGCAGCAGAGCTACCCACTGTAAACCATCGCTCTAGATGATTGCCACTACTAAAGCAACATTCTGACCCCACGTGCAAAAAATGGGAAAAGGGGATGTGGATGGATTAATGATGCAACAAATACTTAATTTGTGTTTCTCTCGTACGTCAATTCCATTTTAATCAACTACCTGATGCATACATTTTGTTTAATTTTTCATTTTATAAGTTTTTCATACTAGCAAAAAAATTGAAACATGTTAACTGTCTGTCCAGAGCTTTTCTCCTCAGGCCTCTCCTAAAATGGGATTTTAGTTCAAGTGGATTATCACAGTTAACAAATGGTAATAAATCTAATGACAATTAAAGTCCATAAGAGAAAAGCAATGAGAGGCAACCACTGGGCTTCCAATAATCCAGTCTTGTTATAAAAATATAAAAAAGCCTTTAATTACGTGCACAAGGTAAGCGCTTTCACTAACCGCTTCTTCAGACCTTAAAAGTTTTTCAAACGTACAAACAGTTGCTTATATAGCGAACATGTGATACAAAGATAATTATGCAATTAACTTTTAAAAACATATGGTTCTATTAACCTCTTGTTATGAAATTCAAATAATAAATTCTCTAGCCATCTAACTAACAAAATGCTACTATCCTATACTTATCAGACATAAAAATAACCAATAAAATAAAATCGCTCTATTATACAGAATGGAGGAACTATTTACCCTCTATATAGAGTTACATATTTACAGCAGACAAACTGATTTCTCTACTTCCTATATTCATGCGGAAAAACAGCAAATCTGTTTATAATCTATCCAAGCATGCATACTAAATGATGCAGTGTTTTGCATTGTAGAATATGACCAAAATCTGTAACGATATTGATAGATGTACCACAAGCTAGAATGATTCTTATTATACCGTGCAAATTAAAAATAATATCGCACGATCGTAGTAGAATATTTCACTACATTAATCCTTTCACGAATCATATGATACGCTATAAGCACACATGAACAATAAATGCATCTACAAAATACTATAACCTAAGTAAATGTATACTTGTTTAAAAACAGCACACTATCATATTAGTAAATGTTTTCATTACATCAAATGCATTCACGCATCAATGCTCACTGTATGCTCACATAAACAATAGATATGTATGCAGGACACTATAAACCGGAAAAATATGCTTGTTTATAGACGACGCATTATCATAGTAGAGTATTTTACATCATCAGTATTTTCAGGCATCTTGCAATGCGTTATAGACTCACATGAGCAGTGAATACGTGTATAGAATACTGTGGGCTACATAAATATATGCCTATTTGTGAGTTATACACTAAATGAATATAAAATATAGAATAATTTGCCCACTGATATCAAGAGGCAAACTAATCTTGAATGAAAAAAGCTTTTTTACAAACACTACAAAGGCATAGAAAAAACATAGATGGTAATGAATATGCCCATCTATTTGTAGCTAAAGGGCACGTGTACAATACAATAAATACAGGTCAGAGAACCAAATCCTATTTAATGGTAACTCGTCTAGTCCTTAAAATAGGTTTAATTGATGCCCTTTCATTAAGGCCTTTGCCCTTATCTGCTCTCATTCTGATAATCCAATTAACTTCCTTATTCTCTGTAACGTTGTCGCCTCATAGTAAGATGCTGTCCGGTTCGATTCTCAGCTAGAGCGTCTTCTGCGTGGAGACATGCGTGAATGGGCGTACCTTCGTTGAAGGCTGTGCATCAGGCTTGGCAAGCCGGTACGTAAAAATCAACTGCCAATCATTAGCAGACCGGAGTTCCGCTGTGGCGACCCCTAACCGGGAAAAGCCGAAAGAGCCAAACATTCTCTGCAACATTCCTCACATTTCCTTCCTTAATACTAGGCTGATAGACATCTATGACCATAAACCTAAAAACATGTTCACTGTACATGCTTAGCTAGGGCATTATTTTCATATTTCACTCTGATGGCATATAAATGTTCCCTAATTCTATTTCGGAAGGCCCTATCAGTCTTACAGACACAGAATGAGGAACATTCCTGACATGTTGCAAGATAAACCACATGCATGGTACTACAATCAGCTGTCACATTAAAGTGAAATGTTCTGCCTGTATCTGGGTGTATGAATCTATCGCCTGTATTTATATGGGAGCAGAAATTGCATCTACCACAAGGGCGAGTCTCTAAACGAGTCTCTATTTTTAACCCATCTCTTGAATAACATAACAATCTCTTAAGGTTAGGCTTATTCTTAAACTGATATTTTGGTTTATCTCCCACAATATTCCTTAATTCAATTTCTGTAGTGAGAACATGCCAATGTCGTTCAATAACATTCATAGTGTCCCGATTGTCTATTGCATAGAACATTGGAATTTTCAGTGTCGATGCATCAATACTATACCTATGATTTTCTTCTATATTATCAGAAAAGAAAGGTGCAGCTCTGCTAAGTCTCAAGGAGTTAATATTCTGTAGACCAAATTCTATTTCGTCATTTTTGTAACCACGTTTTACTAATCTTTAAATAGATTAATTTCATCCCTGTATCCTTCTTCTGTAGCACTGAGACGTGAGATCCTCATAGCTTGCCCTTTGATAATATTATTAAATATATATTGTGGATGCATACTATATCTGTGGAGAAGCGTATTTCTATAGCATTTCTTCCTATGAATACCAGTATTGATAAACGTGTTCATCACTCTTTCAACATAAGCATCCAGATATTCAGTTCTAATATATGAGGTATTAGATGTGAATCTAAAGCATGCAGTCATACTATTCATTTGTAATATACAATCATGGAGTATTTGCTCATCTCCATCCCAAAGAACAAAGTTTACAAATCGACGATAGAGAGAGACATGTATTTTAAACCAAGGCTCTAAGAATAAATATTCCTCCTCCCACAAAGCTAAAAACATGTTGGCGTAGCTATTGGAACAAGATGTGCCCATAGCCACAACATCACGTTGAATATACACTGTTTTATCAAAAATAAAAACATTACTTTCGAGTATAATTTCAAGAAATAAACAAATGAGGTCAATCTTAGATGCACTATACTCACTATGTTTAGTGAGATACCTCTTAATACAGTCAATACCTATATCATTGGGAATAATCGTGAATAATGACTGCACGTCCAATGTCACAAATATCATACCTGCTTTCATCGAAGATATACTAGTAAACGTGTATAAATCTGATAAAAATTGTTTTGCATCTTTGAGTATGAACATATTCCTAACACGGGCCTAAGTTGCTTTTCCACATATAAAGAAAAGGGCTCTGTACACCATCCCTCAGCAGAGACTATTGGTCTCATGGGGGGATTCACAGGGTCCTTGTGTATTTTCGGTATGCCTTGTATTATTGGTATTGTCGGATATTCTACCTCAAGGAATTTAGCTAGTTCATTAGTAATGATATGACTATTAATTAAATCAATAACAGTTTGCGAGATCCTATATTTAATCATATCAATCTCCTTTTTATTGGGCGGCCATGGTGGTGCAGTGGTTAGCATTGTCACCTCACAGCAAGAGGTTCTCCGGTTGGATCCTCAGCTGGGGTGCCTTCTGTGCGGAGTCTGCATGTCCTCCCTGTGGTCACGTGGGTTTCCTCCGGGTGCTCCGGTTTCCTCCCACATCCCAAAGACATGCTGTAGGTGGACTGGACACTCCAAATTGGCCCTAGGTGTGAATGTGTGCATGTATGTGCCTTCAGTGGAAGGTTGGGCTGGCAACTCAACACCGTAAAACTCCACTGCCAATCATGAGCTGACAGGTGATCCGCTGTGGCGACCCTAACTGGGAAAAGCCGACAGATGAAGAAGAATCTCCTTTTTATTAATAATACCATAATGCATGGTATCACTAAGCATATCGGACATTATTTTTTGATATTCTATTATGTCCATAACTACTAGAGGTCCTCCTTTATCAGCAGGTCTAAATACAATGGTACTATCTCCTTGCAGTCTTTGAAGGGCCTTCCTTTCATGATAGTTTAGATTGTATCTCTGCCTTTTATATGCATGATCCGTGTACTTTTCATTATATATTTTATAAACTTCTTCCTCCACTAAGCAATAAAACGCTTCGACAAGAGGATGGTGTTATTTAGAATAAATTCGCTGGGTCTTTTAAACGAACAAACAATTACTTTCATTATTTCTAAAATAATATTTAAGCGTTATATTCCTTGTAAACAACTTAATATCAGTTAAAACATCTGTGAATCTATTACTACTAGTGAGAAGAAAACTCAAACCTTTGTTTAATACATTTAACTCATAAGCATCTAAATTTCGATGAGAAATGTTCCATACTAAACAGTTTTCGACTGGTTCCACATCTTTTTGAGGGTATGATTCGATTCCCTCTCTGTTGACAGTTTCCGTTTCTGCCATCCTCGACTTTCCGAATGGTTCCCCCTTACACCCTTCTCCACTGAGATGGGAAGGGGAATTGTTGAAAACCCACATGATTGTTATAGGTATTGCTTATGTTTATTTTTGATGAAGTACTAGCCATAGCATAAGTTTTAGGCCGTACAGCCGGTTGGCTACTGTCATCATCATTTACAGTACCAGTTCGTTGTACTATAGTTGCCTGAATTACTGGACTCTGAATTACTCCTCATTTCATTAGGAACTGCTTGAACATTACCAGTTTCATTGCCAGTGATATTATTACTAGATGCAGCATTAATGTCACAATTGCCCACGTTCGTCATCTTACTGTTAGTCCCATTAGTGTCAGTTGTTAGAGCACTATTCAAATTGTTAGATGTGGGCACTGCAACTTCTCTATTAAAATTGTCAGTAGTTTGTCTGTAAACGTGGCGTGGTCTCAGCCAAGTAAAGACATGACCCAGCCGGAAATCCTGGATATCCCCCTGTCTAATTTTGCTCGTTTCTGTTGTATTAAACGCCTTTCATACACCAAAATGGTATCTAAAACATTTGATAATGCTTTATCAACCAACTCTATGGGAAAGCCTGAGTATAGCGCTTGTTGCTCTATGATGGATTTTCTCAGGCTTTCCTCTTCTGGCTTAAAAAACTCAAGTAAAAGGCGAATATAATTCATGCTCACCTCGATATTAAGTTTCTGCCACTTGGCAAGCAGTTCAGGATATTGTTCTCCATAGGTGGGCATTTTTAACACTCGTAAGCCTCTTGGGATTATATCTTTGCTAAGACAGGCTTCAAAATGTTGCGCTGTGCTGAAAGCAGCTTTAATTAAATGAATCCACTTAAAGCCTTTCCATTGCCATACGTAGTTGCTCCAAAACGTCAGCATTAATAGATTCAACTGCTTCATTGTTACTGCATCCATATAGCAGTAATGGATTGATAATCACTTCTCATGCAGGTAGCAAACCTTGTAGACAGGCATTCACCTCCATTATAAACCATATTTGTTCACATTTCACTTCTATCCATACTCCCATGCATATTCAAGTTGTTCTGAATGTTAGAGTTAGTTACATTCACTTCTGCTCTTTTTGACCCAAGTGGTCTATAGTCCAATTCAATGTGGTTACTATCCTCCGCCATGTCTCCGTGGGGTGTATAAAACAAATAAATAGTAAAAATAACAAATATGAACACACCCACCAGAGCAAATGCCTCTCCGCTGATCTTTAAAAAGTATAAACAAAGTCCATAAGCGAAAAGCAATGAGAGGCAACCACTGGGCTTCCAATAATCCAGTCTTGTTATAAAAATATAAAAAAGCCTTTAATTACGTGCACAAGGTAAGCGCTTTCACTAACCGCTTCTTCAGACCATAAAAGTTTTTCAAACGTACAAATAGTTGCTTATATAGCGAACATGTGATACAAAGATAATTATGCAATTAACTTTTAAAAACATAGTTCTATTAACCTCGTTATGAAATTCATATAATAAATTCTCTAGCCATCTAACAAAATGCTACTATCCTATACTTATCAGACATAAAAATAACCAATAAAAAAAAAAAAAAAAAAAAAAAAAAAAAAAAAAAATCGCTCTATTATACAGAGTGGAGGAACTATTTACCCTCTATGTAGAGTTACATATTTACAGCAGACAAATTGATTTCTCTACTTCCTATATTCATGCGAAAAAAACAGCAAATCTGTTTATAATCTATTCAAGCATGCATTCTAAACGATGCAGTGTTTTGCATTGTAGAATATGACCAAAATCTATAACGATATTGGTAGATGTAACATAAGCTAGAATGATTCTTATTATACCGTGCAAATTAAAAATAATATTGCACGATCGTAGTAGAATATTTCACTACATTAATCCTTTCACGCATCATATGATATGCTATAAGCTCACATGAACAATAGATGCATCTAAAAACTACTATAACCTACGTAAATATATACTTGTTTAAAAAAAGTACACTATCATATTAGTAAATTTTTTCATTACATCAAATGCATTCACGCATCAATGCTCACTGTATGCTCACATAAACAATAGTATGCAGGACACTATAAACCACAAAAATATATGCTCGTTTATAGACAACACATTATCATAGTAGAGTATTTTACAACATCAGTATTTTCAGGCATCTTGCGATGCGCTATAGGCTCACATGAGCAGTGAATACGTGTATAGAATACTGTGGGCTATATAAATATATGCCTATTTGTGAGTTATACACTAAATGAATATAAAATATAGAATAATTTGCCCATTGATATCAAAAGGCAAACTAATCTTGAATGAAAAAAGTTTTTTACAAACACTATAAAGGCATATAAAACACACAGATGGTAATGAATATGCCCATCTATTTGTAGCTAAAGGGCACGTGTACAATACAATAAATACATACACTTCAGAGACCCAAATCCTATTTAATGGTAACTCTAGTCCAGTCCTTAAAATAGGTTTAATTGATGCCCTTTCATTAAGGCCTTTGCCCTTATCTGCTCTCATTCTGATAATCCAATTAACTTCCTTATTCTCTGTAACATTCCTCATTTCCTTCCCTAATACTAGGCTGATGGACATCTATGACCATAAACCTAAAAACATGTTCACTTCCATTTGACTGTACATGCTTAGCTAGGGCATTATTTTCATATTTCACTCTGATGGCATATAAATGTTCCCTAATTCTATTTCGGAATGCCCCATCAGTCTTAACGATATAGAATGAGGAACATTCCTGACATGTTGCAAGATAAACCACATGCATGGTACTACAATCAGCTGTCACATTAAAGTGAAATGTTCTGCCTGTATCTGGGTGTATGAATCTATCGCCTGTATTTATATGGGAGCAGAAATTGCATCTACCACAAGGGCGAGTCCCTAAATGATTCTCTATTTTTAACCCATCTCTTGAACAACATAATAATCTCTTAAGGTTAGGCTTATTCTTAAACTGATATTTTGGTTTATTTCCCACAATATTCCTTAATTCAATATCTGTAGTGAGAACACGCCAATGTCGTTCAATAACATTCATAGTGTCCTGATTATCTATTGCATAGAACACTGGAATTTTCAGTGTCAATACATCACTACTACACCTATGATTTTCTTCTATATTAACAGAATAGAAAGGTGCAGCTCTGCTAAGTCTCAAGGAGTTAATATTCTGTAGACCAAATTCTATTTCATTTTTATAACCACGTTTTACTAATCTATCCTTAAATAGATTAATTTCATCCCTGTAACCTTCTTCTGTAGCATTGAGACGTGAGATCCTCATAGCTTGCCCTTTGATAATATAGTATTATAGCTTATAGCGTATCATATGATGCGTGAAAGGATTAATGTAGTGAAATATTCTACTACGATCGTGCGATATTATTTTTAATTTGCACGGTATAATAAGAATCATTCTAGCTTATGTTACATCTACCAATATCGTTCTAGATTTTGGTCATATTCTACAATGCAAAACACTGCATCGTTTAGTATGCATGCTTGAATAGATTATAAACAGATTTGCTGTTTTTTTCGCATGAATATAGGAAGTAGAGAAATCAATTTGTCTGCTGTAAATATGTAACTCTATATAGAGGGTAAATAGTTCCTCCATTCTGTATAATAGAGCAATTTTTTTATTTTATTGGTTATTTTTATGTCCTATAAGTATAGGACAGTAGCATTTTTAGTTAGACGGCTAGATAATTTATTTGAATTTCATAACAAGAGGTTAATAGAACCATACGTTTTTAAAAGTTAACTGCATAATTATCTTTGTATCACATATTCGCTATATAAGCGCCTGTTTGTACGTTTGAAAAACTTTTATGGTCTGAAGAAGCGGTTAGTGAAAGCGCTTACCTTGTGCACGTAATTAAAGGCTTTTTTATATTTTTGTAACAAGACTGGATTATTGGAAGCCCAGGGGTTGCCTCTCATTGCTTTTCGCTTATGGACTTTGTTTATACTTTTTAAAGATCAGCGGAGAGGCATTTGCTCTTGTGGGTGTGTTCATATTTGTTATTTTTACTAATGACAATTAAATTCAACATTACTGACCAAGATGACAGCTCAGACTTCATTTTACAAAATCCAGCTTAACTACATCTCTTTATGATCCATGCAACAATTCCGTCTAATAAGATCTACCTCACATACATCAATAATATGTGCTAATTTGTAAAGAAACTATTACATTCACTACCTACTCATGAGGGAAGATGCAGGGGAAAAGGTCTATTACAACTGCTGTTCTTGACCTTAGAAGACATATAAACACTTGATAGTGAATGCAGTGGAACTGCACTGTGCCTGCATACTTTTTACCAAGCCAAGAGTGCCTCAAGGCTGTCATCTATTACTTCTCATGGAAATTCTGAGCATAAAAAATGCCTACAATGTGGGCTATTATCTGAACATTTCTAAGAACAAGAATGATGATAATGATTTTATTTTTATTTAATATTTGTTTTCTGCCCAAGTCTGGCTTTGATAAAATCTCATTTTTTAATTTTCAATGGAGGCCTGGGAAGTAAACCTCCACATTGACATAATGTGGCTACAGTTAAATGAAAGTATTACAAACCCTAATAAGGACATTCAAGTGGCAGGAGATGGCACATACTTCTGCCACTGACTATAACTTACAGCAACAAAAAGCTCTACAACACTATTATGAAGTAACCACAAAATGTCAAGTCCTTTAGCTAGGGAACAACCTTGGTAGATTCCATAAAAAGAGCCAGCAACCAGAGCCATACATTACACACACTGAAGTCAAAGGACAGAACAAATGAATTAGATAATCCCCAGTCTGAAGTGCAGGGAGCCAAGTATTGCTTTCTGAATTCTGTAGTACTTTGAGTTTCTTAAGTACGCAAAAATGATGGAGGTCCAGCAATCAAATTCCTAATACAGTAATGCAAAAGTGAAAGAAAGGTTGTCCTCGGGATGGAATAAAGAGAATCATTACTGGAACTTTTTCCCTTAATCTTGTTGATAAGCCTACTGAAACCTAGAATGTCACTCTCTCTCTCAAAGCTTAAGGTGCCGAGGAAGCACATGTGTGTGTGAGATTGTATACATTCTACACACACACACACACATATATATATATATATATATATATATATATATATATATATATATATATATATATATATATATATATATATATATATATATATATATATGTATGTATATATATATATATATATATATATACACACACATACGGTATACACACATTTTATATACATATAATGTATGTATATACCATATGCACTCATTTTATATACACACACACACACACACACACACATATATATATATGTATATATATATATATATATATATATATATATATATATATATATATATATATATATATATATATATATAAATATATATTCTTCCAACAAACACACACATCTACAAATGACAGACAACTAATGGTCAACCAAGAAAAAACTGAACCACAAAGGATAAAAAAATGTATATATTTTTTTGCAGGTGGGCAATATATTTCAACTCCGAGATCGCACTACAGTACGGAAAGTGAATATTCCCGGATCCCCATTTTACTGCAATTTCATAGTGAAAAAGCCAGAATTTTCAGTCAACTGTGCTCTATTTTTCACTCATTGATGAAAGGAAGTTCAATGAAAGCCCAACACAGAAAACTTCAATGTTGCAGCAGAACAAAAGAACTTGAGGGTGGAAACTTTATTAACACATCAGTATTTCAAACACACAAGCTGGTTATAATCAGAGATCCAACCATAACTTTCTACATTATGCACTATACATTACATAGAACAATTATCAACTTAAAATAACTGCAAATGTTAAGACGGCATGTCTCTGCTATAGCCACAGTTTTATAGATCTTTGCCACAAGTGGTGTTTTAATTCTGGATAGAGTTTTGGAGCTCTCCCTTCCCCCCCAATGCTCACTTTACATCTCATACCTTCCAGATGTTTCCATGCTGTGATATAAAGAAGGAAAAAGTTGGCCATCTTCCATTCCTTCTTGCCTCTACTTAAGATATGCATTTGATCCTAATACCCCCTTTTTGAAGCATAGTATGCCCTAACGTTAGACATCCCAACCTATAAATATTACCTCAAACAAATTCCATTGCAAACTGGTAGCTGTAAACTGTAGGGGAAAGGAAAAAAATGATATTTGAAACAAGAACAGAAATAGGAGAGCAGGAATACAAGGTGCACCACCCCAGTCCCGAAAGCCTAGAACGACAGAAATGCAAGTGGAAAATCAAACTGCATCAACAACTACACTTTAAAATCTATCATTGATAGTGCTATGTTCTTCATGCACGTTACTGCTGCAGTCAAAGCTTCAAGGAGGACTGCCATAGCTTCCCCATCCAGGCACTTGGGAGGCTAGAAATACTGTGGAGAAAGGCAATATTCCTTTCAAGATTGTTGCTGCAAATTCTGACCTAGCTGAAGAATGCACAGTCATGTAAAATATTACCATAACAGTAAACGTCCTTCTCTTCACTGTTGCAGTATTCTAAACAGAAGGGATCTCCCACCCAGTCCAGCCCAATGTTCTGCCAGTATATATAAGCCTAATGATAAACTGTATGCGCCGTATGTTACACTTGCGCTCGTCGCACAGAACATTGGGCATAAAAAGGACATACGGATGCAATTACCCATAAATGAACTGCCCCAGAAGAGAACAGTCTCCAGAGAACAAAGCAGTCCATGCACATCCAAAAAGAAAAAAAATGCAGAAGAAAAAGGGGAAACCCTCAACCAGAAAGGAACGTGAAACAAAAACCAGAACAAACAAGAGGGGGCTGGAGGGAGGGAGCAAATACTGCAAAACTGAACAGCAGGACATCTACTGTTATGGTAAGATTTTACACAACTGTATTATGTCCTATATCACTGTTGCAGTATTCTAAACAGAAGGGAGAGCAAAAAAGCTCAAGAAACAGATTGGGAGGTGGAAGGCTGAGAAGAGTCCTGAAACCCATACAAAATGGTTTCAGCAAAACCTGCTCTGACCCTAGGAACCATATCCAACTTATAATGCTTAGTAAAGGTATGCACTGAAGACCAAGATTTGTTCAAGTCGTAATCAAGAATCAGTATTCTTCTTTAGGGCATCTAAACCACCACTGTGGAATAATCAACGATTTTACAAATACAAACCTATTAAAACTGCATGATGAACTCTCATAATTAAACTGCAAGATTTCCAGACCCCATGGAACCTCAGCTGTTACTTGTGGCAAAGACTTTTACTTCCATCTAACAAACAGCATAAACCAAGCAGTTCCCAATCATGATCAAATATGCTGTGAAACATAAAATAAGCCACCCTGCCAAGATTATTATTAATAAGCCCTGTATTACAATGAAAAAAGGTTAATTAAAGCTTATAATAAATCAAAATTAACCCACATGAAATCTTAAAAAAGATCAGCATAAATCTGAAAGCCATAATAAAGCAGATCAAAGTGGAACATGAATAGCATCCAAAGCTAGGGATAATCATAAATCCTTATATTACTACATCAGATGTCACAACAATGACATTAATTTATTCATATTGACATTACCCACTCTGGCCCTACAGTTATTGATAACAAACCTGCAAATAAATTTAGTGTCAGTTTCACTCACTGAAGTATTGCAGATTCACGAGTCCCTTCCACTTTAAGATTATTATAGAATATGTCCTAACTGTATGCTAAAGCTAAAACTACCACTTTTACAGGCGATGACAACAGTGTCAAACATGCTCTCTATGAACCCCTCACTAAAACTGTTCAAAGGAAAAAGGCAACTGTTATGCACTCCATAAGATATTCTCTTCTCATATTAGGTCTACAAATTTGTCTTTCTGTAGTTCCCTCAACCACTCTGAAAAAGGGACTGGCCAGGAGTAACCCAATCAACAAACTATAAGAAAAATAAAAACAAACACGTTACATAAATACAGAAATCAATACAAATATACACTTCTGCCATTTATGTGGCATTAAAATCTAAATTTGACACAGCTGCTCATAATTTAGTGGGCAAAAAAGAAGTTATGTACTTACCATAATGTCCCATCTGTGTTGTGTCTTCATTTATCCTTGACAGATAGGTCCAGTTCAGATATTGGAACAGACTCTCCCGTTACTACAGCTTGTGCCAGCCAAAAACTCTCACATCTTCCCACAATCCTCCTCCAAATTACCACAGATCCAGTTTGCAGAGTAAGTACTGATAGCAGAAAAGGAAGCCCAAATGGAAGCCATATCTACTACACTTGAAAAGTCATAACAATTCATGGATATATAATCCCTCCACCAAAAAAAAAAAAAAAAAAAAAAAAAAATTTAAAGGATGGGATGGAGGGAGGGCAGTCAAGGATAAATGAAGATAAACAACACAGATGGAACATTCTGGTAATTACATCAATTCTTTATCAGATGCCGTCAATCTTCAGTTCATCATTAACAGAGGGGACAGAGTCCCTGGCTACCCAAGACCTTGGGTGGACTCATGGAAGGATGTTCCTAAGCACAATCGTAACAAAGAATGCTCTTCCCCTACAGACCAAGGCCAATTTGTAATGAGTAATAAAAGTATGGGGAGAAGCCTAAGCAGCTGCTGTACATACATCATCCATCAAAGCTCTGGACTGGATAACTGCCAAGGTGGCTACAGACCTTGTAGAATGTGCTTTCAAGGGTCTAGGCAAGGTTATTTTGCTCTTATCACACATAAATGAAAAGCAGTCTTTCAGCCATTTAGCCAGAGTCACCTTGCTTACTGGCTTACCCAACTTGGCAATGGAAAAAGAAATAAATAAATAGTTGTTGCGATTTTCAAATGTCTTTTGTTCTGTGAAGATAGAAATGTAATTGTCTGTGAACGTCTAGTAAATGTACGGAATATTCACCTTTGGGAAAGTTTGGAAAGAACACTGGTAAATTGCTTGACTGATGTTAGACTCAGACTACCTTGGGTAAAAAGGAGGGGTTTGTTCATAAAGAAACTACCTTTGTGGAAAATCAGATAAGGAGGGTTGCACAACAAGGCCTGGATTTCTGAGATACTTCTGGCAGAGGTTATGGCAACCAAAAACAGTGTCTTCTAAGACAAAAAGTTCAGAATACATTCCCCATAGGGTTCAAAGGGAGAATGTACTATGGCCTGTAACACTAAGTTTAGATCCCAAGGTGACATCAGACCTCTGAAAGGGGGTGTCAACAAGTGTGCCCCTTAAGGTATGATTTACAAAGTCTGTGACAGGCTAAAGAACGTTCTTCCAAACCCTTGTGGAAATTGCAAATTGTAGCTAATTGCAATCTGATGGTAAAAGGGGAAGCTCCAGCATGAAAAAGAGGCTAAAAAGTCTAAAATATGCTCTATAGAAGCAGAAAAGGAATTAATATGTTTTTCATGATCCCAAATGGTAAATCTCTTCCATTTACTGGAGTACAGTTTACGAGTGGAAGACTTATGAGCCGTTAAGATGATGTGGCGTACTGGGGAGGAAATATTTGGACACCTGGCAAGTAATGAAAATGGAGGAATCACATTGTCAGCTTGAGGTTCAAAATGTCTGGATGAACAAGTCCATTTGCATGGGACATAAGGTCTGGAATCTGGTGCAGAATCCAGGGTTGTTGAATCAGATAAGGCCACAGGAAGGGGAACCAAATCTATCGAGGACAAAAGAGGGCAATAAAGATTGTGCTTTTCAACCAGAGAGACTTCTGTAGGATTTTCGGAATTAGAGTTAGTGGGGGAAAGGCATACAGGAGACCGGGGGCCAACTGTTGAGGAGAGCATCTCTGGGCAACTTCCCGGGGGGGGGGGGTATCAGGGCAAAGTAATTTCTGCACTTGCTGTTTAGGGGAGGAGGCGAACAGATTATAGCAAGGTTGACCCCATTGACAGAAGATCCTTTAAATCACTTCTGGACTGAGACTACTCGTGAAGCTGGAGGACACATCTGATCAGTTTGTCTGCAATCACACTAGAACTCCCCAGAATGTGCATTGCTATCTGAAAGCATTTGGACGAGATCGCTCAATGTCACACTCAGGGTTTCTCAACAAAGGGGATATGACTCCGTTCCTCCTGGCTTGTTGATGTACCAAACTACTGACATACTGTCTGTCTGAATTGCAACTGTCCCATGAGGAAGAGCTGTTCGAAATGACTGCAATGCTATTAGTACCGCTCTTCACTCCAGGACATTGATGTGCAAGATGGCCTCTACGGGGAACCAAGTACCTTGGACAGTCTTGCCCATAAAATGCCTCCCCCACACCATCTGGGAGTCACCCGTGGGCACTATGGCTATGGGCTCTGGAAGAACAAAGGGGTGACCATGGAGAATTTGTTCAGAATCCGCCCAAAGTAGATCTCTCTTGAAATAACTGATCAGAATTTGGTCTGACAAGGTTAGGTGAATGACAGACCAATGAGAAGCTAGTAGCCATTGCAGAATTCTTATATGAAATGCTGCTACAGGTACTAGAGTTACAAAGGCTGCCATCGTCCCTAGAGTTTGCAAAAGTAGTCAAGAAGGAACTCTCTTTTTGCAGACTATCTTTTGAACTTGTACTGCAATTCTTTGGAGTCTCTCTGGAAGAACGGATGCTACAGTTGTCTCCGTATTTAGCACAGGCCCTATGAATTCTAAATTTTGCATCGGAGTCTATTGGGATTTCTTGCTATTTACAGTAATTCCAAGGTGGGCACACACACTGAGTGCATAATCCCTGGCTACTACCAACTGATGCCTGGTCAAAGCAGTTATAAGCCAGTCGTACGGAAACACCCGTAATCCTTGCAGTCAAGTAAGCTGCTACTACTGACATGCATTTGGTGAACACCTTGGGGGCTGTGACGAGACCGAAGGACAGAACTCTGAATTGGTAATGACTAGCTCTCAGCCAGAAGCAGAGGAACTTCCTGGAGCATTTGTCCATTTTTATGTGGTAATATGCATCCTAAAGATCTATCAAGCACATCCAGTCATCTTTCTTCAAAAAGGGAAGACTTAACCGTACAGTGACCATCCAGAACTTTGACTATCTGATTTGTTCAGCACGCCGAGATCCAAAATTAGTTCTCCACTGCCCTGCCTTTTCTGGCACTAAAGAATCTTGAGTAGGTTCCGGATCTTCTTCTGGTCTGGCGGGACTTCTTCGATAACTCTTGTACAGCAGTTTTTCAATTTCTTGCACTGCTGAATCCCTCTTACTGGGTGGATCATGGGGGAATATTTTGAGTTCAGGGGGAGGATGGGAAAAGGGAATGATAAGCCTCTGGATACAATCCACTGCACACAGAAATCTTATGTTTAGCCAGACGTTTCGGTGCCAAGACAAATGTCTCCCGACTGCCTCCAGAGGAAGACAAAGTACAGTTTTGTACCTACCATAAATGTAGATGTCCGAGAGGAATGCATCTGCAGTCTTTACAAATGGGTTGTCCTGTCGTCAGGCAGCCCTTCGGTCGGCCGGATTCCAAAGTCTGGGTCTGGCTTCGGCTGGTGTCGCACTTCACCCGACGTCATTGCGGCAGTTATTCAGGTATAAAGGCATCAGCCGACGCCATTTTCCTCAGTGTTTCTTGCCCCAGATGCCAGGTGCCCTCTTGGATGGCTAAATTTGGATAAATGCCAAAGTTTCCAAATAGTAGAGAGCAAACACATAAAATAACATGTATGTACATATATACAAACAAATACACCATAATAGATCCCCCCCAAGCTAGCTGTAGATTGGCAAATACCCTAGGAGTACCTCAGAGGGGAAGGAGGGTGGGTAATCCTGACTGCAGATGCATTCCTCTCGGACATCTACATTTATGGTAGGTACAAAACTGTACTATGTCCTTCAAGGATGCATCTGCAGTCTTTACAAATGGGTAGAACACCATAGCTAAACTAGGGGAGGAGGAAAAGAGAAGAAATTATGGTGTAGTTAGGATCCCTTGCAAAACAGCAGTGGTAAACCCTGCTCGGGATCTAGAGTATAAAGGTAAGTTATAATGCTTGGCAAATGTATGCACGGAGGTCCAAGTAGCAGCCTCTATAATGTCCTTGGTAGCCACTCCTCTTAAGAAAGCTGTGATAGTGGCTGTAGCCCTTGTAGAATGAGGCCTTATGTTCTGTGGAGTTTGCTTTCCATGGTAGAAGTAGCAGAATCTGATGCAATTTCCTATCCACTTGGAGATTGTCTGTTTTGAAATTGCTTTTCCTTCCCTTCCTGTTGCATATGCTACCAGAAGCTGGTCAGTTTTTCTACTGCCCTTGGTTCTGTCCAGGTAGTAGCGTAACTGTCTATGTACATCCAAAGTATGCAGCAGTCTTTCCCCCCTGTTCTGTGGATTGGGGAAGAATGTAGGTAGGTGGATAGCCTGGTTTAAAGACACTCTGGATACCACCTTAGGCATAAATGTAGGATTTGTTCTCATGGACACTCTGTCTTGATGGAAGATTAGGAAGGGTTGTACTGCCATTAAAGCCTGTAGCTCAGAAACCCTTCTTGCTGAGGTAATTGCCAGCAGGAAAGCAGTTTTCCAGGATAGGTGTTGAAGTTCTGCTGTTGCTGCTGGTTCGAAAGGGGGAGTGTCAATTTTTCTAGCACAAAGTTCAAGTCCCATGCTGGCAATGGTGGTTTCCTAGGAGGTTTTACATTTTTAATTCCTCTCAGAAACTGCCTAATAAGAGGATGCGAGAAGACAGGGGGATCGAAGCTGTATTCTGCAGAAATAGCTGATGCATGCATCTTGGAGGAATAGGACAGGCCTGTATGGAAAAGCTCTGCCAAATACTCCAGGATGTTGGCTATGTCTACCTTTGACACATCTTTTCCCCTTTCAGTACTCCAAATGAGAAATCTTTTCCATTTTCCTGCATAGTTCCTTCTTGTTGAAGGTCTGCGGGCCTCAAGGATAATGTCTTTAACCCTTTGGGATAAATCTGGGTTAGCTGTTCTTATGTAATGTTCCAGGCAGCCAGCTGCAGAGTTTTCAGGTTTGGATGCAGGGTGTTGTAGCCGCTCTGAGTTAACAGCAATGGAATCAGGGGTAGTGTCCACATTTGTCCCCGAGACATGCTCCTCAGTAATGGGTACCAATGTTGTCCTGGCCAGTCTGGAGCTATCAGAATGATCCTTGGACGTTCCTCTTTGATTTTCAATAGCACCTTGTGCATCAAAGGAAGAGGTGGGAATGCATATGCTGTCAGGCTTTTCCAACTGAAGGATAGAGAGTCCACCTTCCAAGCAAGTGGGTGGTACGTTCTTGTGCAGAATTTCTTGAGCTGGTGATTGAGCGGGGATGCGAATAAGTCTATCTGTGGTAGTCCCCATTTCCTTGTGATGGCCTTGAAGATGTCCGGGTGTAGCATCCATTCGTGAGCATCCGAGGTAGTTCTGCTTAATATGTCTGCTAGGATGTTTTCTTTTCCCGGTACAAAAATTGCTTGTAACTGAATGTTGTAGCTCAGAGCCATATGCCATAGGTCCAGTGCCATCCGGCATAGAGGGTATGAATGAGTGCCTCCCTGTTTGTTGATGTACCACATGACTGTGGTGTTGTCTGTCCTTATCAACTGGCCTTCTTGGAGGAATGGTCTGAAATTCTGGATTGCCAGTTTTACTGCCAGCATTTCCTTTTGATTTATGTGCAGGTGCAGCTGATCTTGAGTCCATAAGCCTTGTATGCACTTGTCCAGCATGTGGGCCCCCCAACCGAGGTCTGAGGCATCCGTTGTGATGGTTTGGCTTGGTTGAATGTTGTGGAAGGGCAAACCTGGGTTTGACTGACATGCCTGAGCCCACCATAGGAACTCTTGTTTCAGGCATGGGATTAGTGGTATTTGGGTTTCTAGGCTGTGTCTGTGTTGAGACCATAAATTCTTCAGGTACCACTGTAGCTTTCTCATATGTAGTCTGGCATGAGGGACCAGGATTATGCAGGATGCCATGAAGCCCAAGGCCTGCAGTACTTTCCTTGCTGTTAGTTGGCTCTGCTTTGTTAATGCCAAGAAGTAGAGAGGAAGTTGTTCTTGTTTTTCTGCAGTTAGGAATGCCATCTGTTTTGTTGTGTCCAATTCTGCACCTAAGAAGGTTATTCTTTGGGATGGAATCAGTCTTGATTTTTTTATATTGACTGTATATCCCAGGGCTTGCAGTAAGTAAATGACTCTTTGTAAGTCTTCTGTTAGCTTGTTTCTGTTGTCCGCTTGTATCAGGCAGTCGTCCAGGTATGGATATATTTGGATTCCCTGAAGCCTGCAGTGAGCGATTACTGATGCCAGGCATTTCGTGAACACTCTGGGCGCAGTAGATAAACCAAAGGGCAATGCTGAGAATTGATAATGCTCTGATCCTGCAAGAAATCTGAGGTATCTTCTGCAATTTGGTCGTATGGGGACATGCAGGTATGCCTCCTTGAGATCTAGTCACCAGCCAAGACTCCTTAGGGTCAGCATTTTGAATTTTGGAACAATGATGAATGTGTTTAAAGCGGACAGGTCGAGAATAGGCCTCCAATTTTTCTCTTTTCTTGGTACCAGGAAGAGTCTGGAGTAAAATCCCTTTCCTTGTTCCATAGATGGTACCCTTTCCACAGCTCTCATTTTTGCTAATTTGAGCTATTTGTTTTAGAGCTTCTGTCTTTTGATTTGGTGGTAGGTTTGGCATTCCTCTTTTTGCTGGTAAAGTATGGAAATGAAACCTGTAGCCTTGGTCTATAGTTTGCAAAATCCACTTGTCTCTTGTGATGCAGTGCCAGTTTTTTGAAAATAAGGCTAACTTTCCGCCTAAGGGTGCTGCTATTTGTTCCCTGGTAGGCGGTGCCAGAGCCAAGTCACTGTGATTGTCCTGTTGCAGTGCTAGTAGTTGTGTCTGTGCCTCGCTGGTTGTTACCTTGCCACTGGCGTCCCCTGTAGGCACCTCCTCTGGATTGGTTTCTGCCTCTTGAATGCCTATTTCTGCCTCTCTGTGTTTTAGAGGAGTCTGGAAAGGACCAATTCTTGGAAGGCCAGTTCCTGCTAAACCTTGGAGGCTGAACCTGTAAGAAATCTTTCACTGTTTGTACAGATTTTGCCTTCTCTTCCATTTTCTTCAGTACCTGCTGAGCAGGAGAACCAAATAAATTGACCTTATCCATAGGAGCATCTAATAGTTTTGCTTTAACATGATCCGGCAAGGCCTGTTCTTTCAACCATGCATGCCTTCTGATAACTGTGCCAGTCATGGCTGATCTAAAGGAAGCCTCCAGTGCATCATAGCCACATTTTAACGAATGGTTACTAACCTGCTGAATGTTATGCACCATTTCAAGAACATATTTCTTATCTAGAGAGTCATCAGAGGACAGTTTCTTAGTTAACTGATCAAGCATAAACTCCTGGTATTGGATCAGATCAATGCCCTAGCTGAGAGAGTAGCAGAGGTGTATACTTTTTTACCCCATCTCTCTAAGGACCTGGATTCCCTTTCAGAGGGGAGGGGATTTTTAACTGAGGTCGAAGCTACTGCCTTAGGCCCCTGGGAGATAGTCTCGGGATCTGCAAAAGGGGCCTTGTATAAATGGTGATGTGTGTCAGGGACCCTGTAGAACCTATCGGGCTTAGCAGGGGCTGGAGGTAAAGTATCAGGAGCAGTGCAAGCATCATTAAATGCATCATCTACAACAGGAAGAACTGGAGGTATAGCTAAAGGCCTATGTTGTGGTAAATGCAAAAATGTCCTAAGCCTTATCCTTGAATCTGAGAAATCTTGTCCCTGCCATTGAAATTGCTCCCTCATGGCATGTAAGGTTTCCCCAAAGGAAAATTCCTCTGGTGGAGAGGCAGAAGGAATCGATTCCTCAGCATCGGAGTCTTAATAAGGAGAAAATGGAGCCTCTGGATGGTCTGCATTGTCTGAATCATCAGAAGAATCATCTGAGGACACTGGCTCAGGGGGCTCTGCTCTAGGTCTCTTTTCTGGAGGAGGTTGAGAGGCCCTGTCTGGATGAGGTTGGGATCCCCTTATTAAAGAGATGAGATCCTCTGCCAGAGTAAGCATTTGGGAACTGGAGCTGGGTCTGTGAGAGGGGGGCTTAACAGGCACAGACTTAGAAGTTTTGGCTGCTTTAGCCCTGGCAAAGGCCTTTATGGACATGGCTGCAGGAGGCCTAGCAGCACCACGTGCAGGGGTTGAAACATCCAAGGGGATGGTGTCCGATAACTCTTGTGAAACCACAGTAGCAGGTTGGATTTCAGAGGCCGATTCAACCAGGTTAGAAGGGGCCTCGGTAGTAGTCATGGATTCGGCTGAAGTTAAAACCGCTTGCTCGGTTTCGGCCGAAACAGAGACACTCGCGGTTTGCGAGTGTCGGTCCTTTTCTTTGCGTTTCTTAGCAACTTGTGAAGTCGGAGGATCCGACGGCATAATGTACGCGAAATCTGAGCCGAAAAACTGTTCAGCAAACTCCGACCGACGTCTAAGCATCCGTCGGTTGAAAGAAGCACAGGCTAAACAAGCTGCTACGTCGTGGTCTGGGCCTAAACAAGGTAAGCAGTAAGAGTGGAAATCTTTATGAGGTATTTGTTTCCCACAAGTTAAACAGTTATTCACTTTTTCTGACATCGGCTGAGGCAAGAGAGAGTCCCCAACGGGGTACTTAGCTTTTTAGAAGTCTTCGAAGTAGTATTCGGTAGTAATAATCTCTGGATCTGACCGACCGGCACTTGCGAACAGCTTCTGCTTCGGGCGCCACGCGGCAAGAAAGACTGAGGAAAATGGCGTCGGCTAATGCCTTTATACCCGAATAACTGCCGCAATGACGTCGGGTGAAGTGCGACACCAGCCAAAGTCAGACCCAGACTTTGGAATCCGGCCGACCGAAGGGCTGCCTGACGACAGGACAACCCATTTGTAAAGACTGCAGATGCATCCTTGAAGGACATCTGGGTCTCCATTAAGGAGCACTGAAAGGGCTAACCTGGAAAGGAATCCCTTAAGTCTGGTTCTGTGCACCACCTCTGCTGCGAGGGAATCTAAAGTTTTGGTTCCCCCCTCTGCCCCTTGGGGAACTCCCTCCACGTGAGTCTTGAAAAGGCCCATGGGATTTTTTAACCACAACATTCCAACACTCCTCTGGTTCCTAGAAAAAGGACCTTTGGGGGGGTGGAGAAAAGAAAGAAAAACCACAGCAGAAAGGGTCTTACTATCTTTCTCGCACCTGGATAAAGTCTCTTATTTTTGGGCCAAACAAGAATGTTCCGGCATTAATGAATGAAGACTTGAATGGTTCCACAAAAATCACACAGCTGTATCCAGGAATGGCTCCTTATGTGCTTATGGTTACATCTGCACCTGCAGCTCTGGATGTCCCTTCGGATGTACTTATGATCAGCTTAATGGACGAATTAAGACAGACTCTAGGGTGGCTAGCTGGGGAGCCACATTTTCTTGGACTCCCTCAGCCACAGCTCCCACCAGGGTATCTGACAATTACTTGATCAAATCCCTTTGAAGTCTTTTAAAGTATGCCAAAAAGTTCAAAAACCTTAGAGCGAAGTTCAATGAAGCATAATCTTGCTTCCCAAAACTATCCATATCCAGAGACTCTCCGTTGGGCAGATGAACTCTCCTAAGCAAGTTCCTTTTTGTGGCAACCAATACAACAATGGCATCTACCGCTAACCCCTTGGCTCAAAAGTGTAAATCTTCAGGGGCAGATATTTTGTCAGGTCTCTTGGGAATGGGTTTGATGATGTCTGGAGGCTTCCACACCCACTATGAAATCAACTGAAAGAGTTCATCAGCAGGTGGAGTCACCCAAGAGATAGATGGCACAGTGCTGAAAGCCTGCAGTTAAACAGATACCTCCAAGGAAGGGTTTTGGGACTAAGTCACCCCTTTGCTTTAAAATTTCTAGGATGTCTACAAAGGAGACATATTCAGGTGATAACCCTTCCCCTCATCAAAATCTGTGCCCTCGGTGACCGACTCTTGAAGGGAATCTCAGTGCTTCCTCTTGCACTTCTTCTGAGGAGAGATAATCTGGGAAGGTGTCAGAAGATACAAGACCCTGAATGTGAGAAACTTGACACTTCAGCACCTGCTGTCTCAGTGGCGAGAAGTGGAATAACAGAACCAGAGGGGGTATCTGTTGCGAGGAGGAAGGTACCAACTGAGTCACTGTGGCAGGGCCCTCTCCATCTCATCGAAGGGCCCCCTCACCCTGAAGAGGGACGGGAGCCTGGAACTGAAAGAGACTGCCTCAAGACAGAAGCCGGAGCCTAACTCGAGCTAAAGCTCGTAGGAGAAGGGACAGCTCCGAAAAACTTAGTCCTACCCCCGGAACCAAAAGGAGCTATGACTCCAAGAGGTCTCCAGTTCTGAAGTCACGGAAGAGCTCAGAGGGATTATCAGTTTCAAAGACGTGAAAACCTCAGATACTGGTACAGCCTTTGCCAGGAAATTCGGAACAGAAAACTCGCCTTAGGCCTCGAAGGTCATAGGTGGAGTGATCAATGGGGTGCATGAAGGCTCTGTTCCAAGACCCGAATGAGTCAGAACCAAAAGGGGGCCTGAAAGTCCTCTAGTCCACAAGATTTTATTCACTAGTCTCTCCACATCATGCTCAGAAAGACTTTTGGTGGCACAGATCAATGAAGTGGAAGGAGATTTAGGCCTCTGAAGAAAAAACTTTTGGAAGCTCACCAGTGAAGGGGTCTACAGATGGGGAGTAAGAAGTTCTTGGTAAAATTTCATTTGAATCAGATAATTTAGCCATAGAATAATTAGAAATGTTGTCTTGCACCAGGGCCTTTGACTTCGAACTTGACATAGTTGTCAGTGCCTGAGTAACAGTAGTCATCAGTAATTTAATCTGTAACTGGCAAAACGTAACAATTTCGGAAAAGCGGCAAACGAAATCTGAGATAATTGAGAGAGGGATTGCGGGTAGAGGTGAAGCTCGAGAGGTTTTGCCTGGTGCAAGCTACAGTAACGGCAGAGTCGGCTCTGATATCAGAACCGGACCGAACTGTCAAGGACAAAAAGATTGACATCAGATTTAATGCTAAATGTGAGAAAAGAAAAGTATATCACAACAGCACTACATCCAAATTCAAAAGTTTTATCCAGCCTAAACAGGGGCAAGATGTCTGTTACATACACATCACAAATAAGGTAGAAGTTGAGCTGTTGGCTCCATTCAAAATTAAATTTACACAGACTACAGCAGCCTCCTGAAAAATCCCATCTTAAAAATGAAAGTGCATTTAAACAAGCTGAAGCCAAAATACTAAAGTTGACAGATGTCAAATACAATTTTCAAATAAATAGGAAGCCAAGCACCACCAAAAGTAGATATGGCAAGTCTAACGTAGTATGTACAGCTTTAAAGATGCCTGCCTCTGTTATAATATAAAAAAAAAAAAGAGAGAATACATCACATAAAAAGTAAAGGATGCATATTTAAGTACTTCAAGAAAATTAAGTCAAGAATGCCAGAATGTTTTAGATGACAGCATACACATAAACAACCAATTGAAAAATAAACAGTGGCGTAGCACTGCAGCACAGAGGGACAAAGCCCCAACTACAATCCAGGCTATGCAGTTTTAATTAGTGGCTAAGCTGTCAAAAGGAGAAGAAAGAGAAAGGATGGGAATGCACCTGCCCAACTCCTTGCATTAGCTCCTTGGTGGAAGCTAGAATACCAGGGGTATTTATCCTAAGATGGGGAGTATTTGACAGAGACGATATGTCACAGATCCCCACTGCATTTCCATCCATAAGATAATACAGGCATGAACAAGGGGGAAACAGGACAGTCCAAAGATAAAAGTGAAGCTTGGCAACACTATGGTCTTTGACCAGAAAGTAACAAACTCTTCACTAGCTCTAAACATGGGTCAGTCAGTCCAAGGT
>NC_056746.1:1135514400-1135557958 GCF_019279795.1 Protopterus annectens
ATGAGACTGTGCCTGAGGGCCTGGGAGGCACAGAGTGTGGTGGGGGGGTTTTGTGTTCGAAGAGGAATTTCAGAGACTTGGTGTATTTGTAGCTGAAGAGGGGCCCCTTCCCTAGTGTCTTAGTTAGTTCACGGTTGCGGTCTATGATGCCCCAGTATTGAAGCAGCGTCTCTGATAGCTGCACTATTAGTGTTGATGGGGATTGGGAAAGCGGGGAAGGTCAGAGGCCTCGTGGTGCTTGCCAGCCTAAAACCCATGAGTGAGGATGGGTTTGTGCTTTGAGTGCCTGCACAGCAGGACCTCCTGTTTGGCTTTGCTGACCAGCTCTGTGGGATAATTCCTTTCTACGAAGAGATCATGGAGAACGGAGCTTTGGGTTGTGAATTCCTGGTCCTTCCTGACTAGCCTACTCAACCGGACGTATTGTCCCTTAATAATGTTTTTCTTTATGTAGCCAGGGTGCTGCCTACGGTAGTCGAGTTGGTAGTTCTTGTTGGTGGGCTTCCTATAGATGGTAGAGGAGAACTGGTGGGAGTGGGGTTCTAGGTTCATGGTGACATCCAGAAAGTGGACTTGGGACCCTATGCCAGAGACCGTAAAGTAGAGGAAGTGGATGCAGATTTGAATACGTTTCAGAAACAAATCCAGTTCTCTAGTTGTGCCTTCCCATAAGAAAAACATTCAATATAGCGCTTGTAGAGCACTACTTTCTCAAAGCCTTTGAGGTGGATCAGGGTTGTCTATCTTCCACGAGCTAAGGACAAGATTGGCGTAGGAGGGGGCCATTTTGGCTCCCATGGGGACCCCCTTTAGTTGCTGGATAGATGTTTTATTCAAAGGTGAAGAAATGGTTTTGCAGCACTATACTGTGTAGGATGCATAGAGTTTCAGCTCGGCTGGGGGTCAAAATTTCTGAGAGTGACCAGGTAATTGTAGACCATGCTAGTGCCTTCCTCATGGGGTATGCTGGGGTATAATGCTTCTACGTCAAGGGTCACTTTCTTCCCCCACTGGTTCTCTGGTACTTGTGGATTTAGTCACGGAAGGTCCATGAGTTTTTGCGGTAAAAACGGGAGCTCTGGACTACTGGATGAAAGTGGTAGTCGAGTTCAGAGACAAACTCAGTTTTTGTTCTTTTGGAGGACACAATGTGTGCAAAGGGGGGGGTTGGTTTGGTTTATGTGCACCTTGGGGATGTCGAAGAGCTTCCCGATGCTGAGGGAGTCGACAGTCAAAGGAAAATTCTTCCTTCGGGATTTTTAGGTCTGCACGTAGGTTTAGTAGTTGTGCATCAACGGTTTTGAATCTGTTGAGCACAAAGGGTTTGGAGATGAGACGACAGCTGTCATCTTTGGAAGGACTTTGTGCATTTTGGTGCGGTAGAAGGACTTGTCCGTGACTACCACAATGGCCCCTTTGTCTGCCTTCATAAGAAGGTCTGGGTTGCCGGGTGAGCGTGCAGAGCGCAGCTCTTTCTTGTTTGGAGAGATTGTGTGTTCAGTGGGGGGGCTGTGCATATAAATACATACAGATATATAGATATATAGACACACACACAAACACATACACGTATACACATACACGTATACACATACACGTATACACATACACGTATACACATACACACATACACGTATACACACATATATATATATATATATATATATACACACACATATATATATATATATATATATATATATACACACACACACACACACACACACACATATACACACATATATACACACATGCACATATACATACACACACACACACATATATATATATATATATATATATATATATATATATATACACACACACACATACACACACACGATAAGTTTACACACCCCTGTTAAAATGGCAGGTTTTTGTGATATAAAAAAATGAGACCACAATAAATCATTTCAAAACTTTTCCCATCTTTTATGTGACCTATAACCTGTTCATTTCAATTGAAAAACAAAAAGCTGTTAGGGCAAAGATATAAAAAGTAAAAAATGGACAATAAGCTGGATGCATAAGTGTGCACACCCTTAAACCAATACTTTGTTGAAACACCTTTTGATTTAATTACAGCATTCATTTTACTGTGGACTATCTCTGAACACTGATGGATGTTTAGGTATGTTAAGAACTAAAAGAAAGATTTGCAATTATTTTTGGCTTTAGTGGCAAGTTTAAGTTCATACTCAACTTGCGGCTTCCTAATGGTTTCCTCAAACTAGTTCAAGAATGCTCACGAGGCAGGTAAAATGAGACATCTTTTATAAGCATTTAAGCAATTTCTTTTTCTTATTATACAATTTATACGGACATGGATTTACACCAGGGGGGTTTGTTTTTAAATTGCTCTCCATTCGAGGCAGATCAGGACCATCTTACTAAGTAACAACTGAAGTGAGTACAAGTCAGACCCACAGACAGCAGCTTTAGCGACTGGATCCAACACAGGAATATAGCAATATTTACTTAAGTCATCAAGTAACTGAAGAAGGCTTGCTTTTGAGAAGTCACTAAACACGGAGGTATTTATATGAGAAGTACCACCAGTTGTAAAGCAGGTGGTCAACAATTTATGGTCAAGTTTAAAAGGCAGTAAATTAAACTGGGTGGTGGTGTTCAATCTTCTAACATTAACTGGCACAAGGACAATGGCCTCAAATTAAATATGAAAAATGTAGTACAGTACATTTTGGAAAATAAAACATCTTCACCTATACCATAGATGACACACCCTTCCAGTCAGACGTTATTGTATGTTATCTAAGGCACTCTTGATGATTTTTTTTTTGACCATTATGCCTACACAGGAGCTTGGAAAGCCTTCTTTCTAGCTCATCTAATCTTAAAAGGCATCTCTACCATATCCAAGTAAGTCTTAACTACTCTTCCCTTGGTTCTCATCAGACCCACTACTGAATATTATACACCTTTTGGCAATTATTTGTCTAAATATCACTCAACTTATGACACCTCTAAGATTCATAACCAAAAAGATCAGTGGCCTCAAAAATATTAGTTATGATAAAATGGCCACCTTCTCCCCCAGTACTCAAGTCTCTTACAGACTCTTATGCAAAGATCTGTCTCTAGATTTACAAGCCATAAATAAGCCAACCCTCTGACACCGTAGTACACTTCAAGTACTCCTTAAAGGAACTAAACCTTCATCATTGAAATAAGAGTCCTATCCCAACGTATCCCTCACTTCTGAAACTAACTCCCATTATATGCCAAGCAGGTAAACAGGTAACTGGATTAGAAGCCTTAAATTCTCCCCACGTCTATCCTGTCATGCTCTCCGTAAGGTTGAATGAAATTTCTGAACAGAGTTTTATGACTAGGCTTGTAGCGGTCTGCAGACTGACTAAGAAACACGTCTATATGAATCTATGAGTGAAGCAAAACTCCAATGAGTAAAAATTTACTTTGTTTGTCTTCCCCTACAACAAAAGCCACAACTGTTACAAATGATCTGCATTTCTGCACCTCACCTGTGACCTGGAACTATGCCATCCACTTCTTAAAAAGGCATCTTTTAAGAAACAGGAGGCTAACTTGACTTTACTACTATGCACACAACAAGAAACACAATATCATGAAGACAGTGGTGGTATAAATACACAAACAAAAGAGTAGCACAAAGGAATAACAGATTATTAAATGCAGTCTGTAACGCACTAGTGAGCACTTCACTGAAGATTACTGTCCCACTTTCTGGATAAAGATGCCTTTTACCAAGTGTACAGACAACCTTTTGATTGCTACATCCATGTACAATGGAGTCCTGTACCCTGCCTTAGGTAAATTGCAATCTGTAGAACATGGCAAAACTGATTAAAAACAAAAAGCAGTGCACTTCCAAATTACATACATTAAACTGTTCAGTAGATACCACTGACAGCATTTAGCAAAAAGCCAGCAATCTAGTCTACATTTTCAGAACCACTAACTACCATGTAATATTTACGATATTACAACATATACCTTAACAAAAACTCCCAACAGCATGCGGCTTAAGAATACAAAAATAAACCAACTTAGTATGTAGTTTATAAAACAACTAGTGTGAATTAACTGTAATTCACACAACCCATTGTACATTAACTGTCCGAAACCACACAAGAGAGGTGCACTTCAAAATAAAGACTGGGGAACCAATTAAGGTTACAGTACTAGGAAAACAAATTAAGGAGCAACAGCTTGTAGCCAGAGTGGGGGGGGGGGGCGCTAGGTGCAATTAGACTTGCCAAAAACAGCACATATTAGAAATCCACAAGAAAGAAAGCAAACAAATAAAATATAACATAAAACAATGCAGATAAAGCAATGTCACATAGAAAGTGCCCTGGCATGTATTTACTTGGAAATTCAAAGATCAAAAGGAAATGCAGGGCAGAAGTGAACTGCAAAAGATGCCTGCCCTTCTGTGAATGTTATCAGTTTTCTTCTCGTTTCAGATCTCGCTGTCAGAGGTGAGTTTTCCCTTTCAAAAGCAAGACAGACCAACTTTTCTGAAACACAGTCTCTCTGACCTTGCATAAAAAGAGTTGGTGTTTGAAACTTCCACTGACTGCAATTTTAAAAGTCACTCAAAGAAAGCTAAGACTCCACATACTGTAGCTGAAAGCTATGGTAACATAGCAGTCAATGAATGGGAAAGGAAAAGTGAAGTAACAGAAGTACTGAGGGAGGAAGAAGCTTTCATTGAAAACTGTCAGAATGGCTGCCTCTACCATTCCATGCTGAAGTCACAAAACCTATGCAGAAAATGGTGATACACTCGCAAACATAGTTACTTTCTAAAGTACTCCAACCAGGGCACACTCCTTACCTCTGGCTATTAACTGTGTAGAGTACACATTTTCTGCATATAAACTAGTGAACTTTCTTTGTGTTTTCTGATTTACTCCTCCCAATCAAAAAAGTCACATTAACTGGCTACTGCAAAAGAGCATGTGTGGACTTCCTAGATGGCTGTACACTGATCAACAGCATATAGAGACCGATGAAAAGGAATGCCACTGATTTTTTTTTTGTAAAATTCAATTACTGGCTAGTAAATATATGGCCTGGATTCCAGCAAAGAAGAAATTTGGCAAACTTGAAAGAAAAAAAAAAAATCAACCAGAAAAGGTGGATGGAGAATGAACAGACAACACAGGCATGACTCGCACCTTTCTCCTAATTTTAGTGTTCCTACTGATTTTCTTGCAGCTTTAAATACCGACAGGGATTCATGACAGTTGCACAAAGTGTAGATTACATGTACACAGTGTAATCTTTGAGTGACTAGAAAGCACAAAAAATGTGGTAGGTATGTTCTTGAATACATATCGTGTACACTTAAGTGTAGGCTTTACTGAATCTGGCTCACTGTCTAGAAAGGATTCTGCAACTCTTCAGCAAAAAACAGTTCAAGCTTCAGTACTGTTCAGGAGATGGCTTCCTGTAATTCAGAGGAAAATAATTAATCAAAACTGCTTAGAGGTAATTACAACAAATGACAGTGAAGGAACATATAAATTCAAACAACAAACCACTACAAAAAAAAAAAAAAAAAGATTAAGCTTTTACTAGTCACTCAGATGAGCTAATAAAACAGAAAAAAAAAAATCAGACGTTGACATGAAGGTCGTCTGAATTAGGTTTCTCAAGAACGATTTTAAAAAAATAATGGTGTTAAAAGACAGCACACAGAAAACCTGAGATGTTCTTCTGTACCAGAAAAGCTAGAAAGAACAGACTATTAATTTTATGAAACCACAAATAAGCAACTGGACTGGTTTTCCACAGCAGACCTAGCCATAAGAAAGCAGCCATAAGGATGTGATTCATGCCAGCACAAAGAGCTGATCCTGACAAAACTGTGGCAGAAGGGCAAATTACTAAAACATGGAGACAGAGTGTTTGTATAAAAGTATTACTCACTGTACACTAGGCAGAAGAGAAAGTCTATTTCCAGTAATCAAGGAATGTAAAGATGCAGATGTGAGATTCAAGCTGCTGTATCCAGCTATCTTCGAGGTTGCTTATCCAACAAAAAGTGAGTCAGCAAGCAGAAAGACTAATTTTCTCATTCTTCTGACAGTAGGGTTCATACAGAGACTTTGCTAATGAAACTTTTTCTAATGTTCTAAAGGAAAATGCTCAAGAAACGGAAAAAAGCAGAAGAGTTGACTTGAAGAATCAGTATTACCTTGGACTTAAACCACAGTCTGATGTTGGGAAAAAGAGATGAACAAGACGACCAGCAACTCAAATTAATGAATAAAATGAAAACTATAAAGCATCTTGTCGCATTTGTGAAACAGGGTTTTGTAAGAAAAAGTGGCGGACACACTGGACCTTTGTTGACTTTGTTAAAATTCTAGATGGACTGTAAAGCATATACCCCACTTTATATCATTAATGTAAAGGATGCCACTAAAAGGGGAAAACTAAATGTAAAAAAACAGTAGTATTTGTACAAAACATTTCACAATATAAACTGCATACTATATATAACTGTTTTGTATAGTGTTTAGTCAGGGATATTTTAAACGTTGGGGAGTCTTTTCAGTGACTGTTTTATGTCTTAAAGACATTAAAATAAACAAGTACTTTAAGTTGTAAGAGAAATGTAGCAAGAGAAAAAAGCTGGTCAAAAGCAAGTTTAAATGTTTGTATGCTATTATCTAGGACACAGACTATACTATATATGAGGAAATTTTCTTATTTAAACGGGTGAATATCTATACTACTACCTTTGGCTTAAACTTTAAACATATGTTTTTGTAAGCATATAGACTTTAAAAAGAAGACAAAATTATGAAAGCAATGAAAATTCTAAGCTTCCTAGAGCTGCAAAGATACTACCTAGTTTGTTTTCAGTGGCAAATGTTCAGTATTGTTGGGATATCTGCAACTGATGGCAGCTGTGCATTCTCTTCTGAGTTAAATTTACATAATGCTGACTACACGTCTATAGAGAGAGGTTTGTCTGTACATGCAAGTACTTAATCTTGAGAATTCAGTCTGTCCTGAAGAGAATGCAAAATTTCAAGGTACAACAGCAAGCAGTTCAGTGAAAAAATTTAATTTGAAATTACAGGAAGTGAAATAAGAGATCAGAACCTCCCTAGCAACCATAACACTTGAATACAGTTAATAGAACAGTATACAGTTTAGTGTTAATTTAACGATAACCACTGCTCTTTTCCTCAGGGCTAAGAGTTAATGTTTTCTGAAAGAATGTTGTCTAGTTTTCACATCTGAGAGGGGACGAGAGAGACAAGGAAAGAACATATAGCAATCAGTATTAACTGGGAGCAGAAGCTGTAGCATGTCCTTTAGCATTTGTAACCTTAAATTTAGGTTAGACAATGCCTAAGAATGCAGCCATCACTTTGGGGTAACTGTTCCCCTCATGTTTTGAAGATACGTACAGTTTTGCATGCTTATTCGAAGTAAATAGGGTATGGGGGTATTTTACATTTAGTTTTTTTATTTGAGGGCTTTCATTGAAACAACTGTGGCAGATGTTGAACTGGAGATGAGAAGAAAAATCTGTAAAATCAGCCTTCCTAGTATTAGTATATACATGAAACAAAAGTTGGCAACAGACATTCAAAAAAACTCATGTATAATATGTGGGAACATCTTTTTACCACAAAGGCTATGCTGTTCATATTATCCTGGAACATAAATGGTCTTTACTGGTATAGAAAAAAAAGGAAAGAGTACTGAATTACATCAAGAAATGCAGAGTGCACATAGCAACGCTGCATGAGACACATCTGGAAAAAAATGAGCGTGTGAATTTGACAAAAAAGAGGATTTAAGAATGGAAATTCAGAGTATCAGGGACAGAGGAAAGGAGAATAACTACACTAATTGCTAAATGGGTTCCAATAGTGACAGATGAAGAAAGAAAAAAAAAAAGGAGACAAAAACTGTAGATTTATGGTAATAACAAGCTACTGGCAAGGGAGCAGGATTGCAATGGCATGTATTTATATCCCACCAAAAACTGCTACAATTAAGCCTAAGAACGTTTTGGAAAAAATAATCCGCTTTCAGCAGGGAGTATTTATACATGGCAACTGGAATTTGATTTGCAATAGTGAGGATGTAACAAGGGGACCTAGAAAGGACAATAACAAAACAAGGTAGATTTCTTAAGAAATGCATCAAAATATCTGGTACTGAAGTAAAATCAGTAGTAGGAACTCTTAAGACAAAATTTACAAATTATTCCACAAGGTACAACAACTGGGTTAGACTAGATAGAAATTATATTTCACAGAACATGTGCATTTTCTTGAAAGCTTCGCCATACATCTAATAACTACTTTTGATTGAGGCTGCGGTGGTGCAGCGGTTAGCATTGTCGCCTCACAGCAAGAGGTTCTCCCGTATGATTCTCAGCTGGAGTGCCTTGTGTGTGGAGTCTGCATGTCCTCCCCGGGGTCGAGTGACGTTTGAAAGACATGCAGGTAGGTGCGTGTGTGAATGGGTGTGCCTTCTTTGAAAGTTGGAAGTCGGGCTGGCAACTCAGCACTGTAGAAATCCACTGCCAATCATTAGCGGACCAGAGTTCCGCTACGGCGACCCCTAACCAGGAAATGCCAAAAGACACAATCATGCACTAATAAAAACTAAGAACAATTCAAAATAATGAAAAAAAAAATGAGATACTGGCGCTTTTCCATATATCCTTTAAAAAGAGAGGACTTTAAGGAATGGATAGTGGAAGTTATTCGAGAGTTATTACAGAAGACAGCAATATTTTCATAAATTCTAACTAGTGACTGGAATAAAATGAAAGTGGTGTTTAAAAATAGGGTCAAGATAAAAGAGACAGAAATATGGTTAAGAAGTAATAGAAATTACTTAGGGGGCTGACAAAAGTTGAAGTATTGCAGAATAAATGGAAACTCACAGAACAAGAAAAGGAGCAAATGCAGAGTGCTAAAGAGAAAATAAGTGAGTACCTGGATAATATACAATTTGAGAGAGATGTAATTACATTACGAACCTAGAGTCTATGTTCTCTCCCTCACAAGCCAGTATATCTGGCACTGAGAAGGCTGTCAACACAATCACTACACCTCAAACACCACCCACAACTACACAACACACCCCCACATATGCAGGGATTCTCAACATAAACAAACACAAACAAAGGAGACCTCAGAGGCAAAAACACACAAACTCCAAAACCCTCCACACCATGCATCATTCATACTCCACACACCTGTGTCTCGTAACCACTAAGGCCTAAGCATAAACCCAACATATTAGTCATAGGAGACTCCATTGTGAGAAACACAGATGTGCTTCTCACAGGCTGGATAAGGAGAAAGTCAGTTAGTTGTCTGTCAGGTGCCAGAATCCACCATATCACACACACACTCAAGTCTCTCAACAACAGGCACCATTACTATTCTGTCATAGTCCATGTGGGGGTGAACGACCAGAGACGTACCTCCCTGGACTACATGAAGAGAGACATGACTGAGCTCGTTGAATGCGTGTCCCAGGTAGGTATGTCCCTAGCCTTAAGCAGCATTCTACCGTTAACCAAAATGATGCCTCAATACAAACAGAAAATGACTGACTAACAATTGGCTTAGTTTCTGATGTCATTCCTGGGGATCCAGTACCGGACAGCCTGGGAAGATATGATCGACAGACCATGACACTTTGTTAAAGATTGCCTGCATTAGTCTCCCTTGGACTTCAGGCTTCTGGCAAAGGCCACTGCCTCCCCCATAGTGCCCATTTTAAAATAAGTCACGAGGTCGATAGAACCAACATAAAACATTCAGCAAAACGCAAATTAAAGATCATGCTGCTAAACGCTAGAAGTCTAAATATGAAACAGTACTCACTACAAGCAATCTTAACCCTGGAAGATGCTGACATTTGTGCAGTCACAGAAACCTGGTTCAAAGCTCCGGAGAGCACCCCAGCCTTACCTGGTTACTCATCCCATCATTCATTCAGACCCCAAACTGTGGGCAGCAAAGCCAAAGGAGGCAGAGTTTCAATATATACTAAAGACATGCACACTTACAGGCTGGTCAAACAGTATGATGTATGACGCACAGGAGACACTCCAGGTGCAATTAACCAATGGCAAGACCCCTGTTAAAATCATAGCTAGCTACAGGCCCCCAAATTTGACTCAAGATGCCCACTCCACCTAGCTGGACCTCTTTGAATCTATCAAGACTCAACCCTTTACCCTGATCCTGGGCGACTAACTACCCAACCACAGACTGGAAAAACTACTCATGCCAGAACATAAATGCAAACAGATTCCTCGATTTTATCAATGCAAATGCTTTGGAACAGCTAGTCGATACCCCCACAAGAGGTGATATCTTGGACTTGGAATTAACCAACATGAGTAACCTCTGCAGCACCCCTACAGTATCATCCTTCCTGGTAAGATTAGAATATAAAGCTGTCACTTTCAAAGCCAGCATCTCCTCTGACCCCTGTCTCGCTAGAGTACAAAAAAAAAACTTCTCCTAAGATGATTACAACCTCCTGAGGGATGGTATAAAACAGCTTCACAGCCCCCTCCCCCTCTATAAGAACTGGCACCAATGTCCAAATCTACACCCAAGTATTATACAAGCACCTGTATAGATGCATAGAATCAGGAATACCTGACAGGACAAAATCATCCTCCGTAAGGAAGAGTAAACATGTCTGGTGGACACGTACAATAAATAAACTATATAACTAAAGGAAAAAAATGCTGTCCAGGACCAAGGAGCAGGTGCCCAATTGGAAGCAATCTCTCATTAGCCTGAACAAGCAAATAAGAGCAATACTGAAATCCCCTAAAGCCAACTTAGACTCCAAATTGGCCACATCTCCTAGAGACAATCCTAAGACCTTCTTCATACATGTCCGCAATCTCAAAGGAAGCATCCGGATCTGTTCAGAACTGGTGGTCAAGGACACCACATACACAAATACTGCAGATATAGCCAAGCTACTGGCTGACAGATTCAGCAAAAACTTCACTCCTCTGTCCCCTCCATCAGTAAATCAAGACATCCCCAGTACCTGCCACCCCTCCCCTTATCTCTAGGCAACAGGTCATCACTGCCCTCTCAAAGGCAAACAAATACAGCCTCCATGGGACCCGATAACATCACAGGCTACATCCTACATGAACTCGGGCATGAACTTGCAGCACCATTAGGTACCTTACTCAACCAAAGCCTGAGTACCAGCTTTGTCCTAGCAGAGTGGAGGATAGCCAAAGTCATCTCTTTACACAAAGGTGGAGCGTCCACCAATCCGGGAAATTATAGACACATCAGCCTAACTAGCCTGATTTGCAAGGCCATGGAATGGATCATCATGGACCTCATTAACAGGGACACTGGCAACCTCCAAACACTCAACCCCACACAGTCTGGCTTTGTCAAGGGGAGGTCATGTCTGTTAAATCTGGTAGACTTCTTTGAGACAGTCCCCAAAGCCAGCGACAAGGGGAAGACTGTGCACACCAACCTTGACCTGGCCAAAGCCTTCAACACTATACCCCACTTGGGCACAAAATATACACTCTAAACTATGCATCAATCCATAGGTTACCAGATGGGTAGCAAACCAGCTCACTGACGGAACCTACCTAATTAAAATAGGGGAAGCCACCTCAAGCAGTAGACCAGTAATGAGCACCGTACCCTAGGTATTAGCCTCGGGGCCTCCTGTTTTTCGGGATATACTTGTCTGAGGTGCAGACCAAAACTAGTGGGCTATGGCTGACCAAGTTTGTAGAGGACTGCAAGCTGGATGCTGTCATCAATTCCCCAAGTGATGTGGATGTCCTCCAACAGGGTCTCACCCAAACAAATGACTGGTGCCAGAAACATGGCCTCAGCTGAATGCCAAAAAAATGCATAATCATCCCCTTTGGGGAAAGTGACGTTTCCACATATCACATTAATAACAAAGTCCTAAGCATGCAATCAGTCGTAAGGATTTGGGCACCTAGGTTGACAGCAACCTGACTTTTGACCACTATGGTGCTTCTGCTGTATGAAAGCTTTCTACACGGCCCACCGCATTAGTAAGGGCATCTCATCCAGGGACAAAGTAGTCATAACATCCCTGTATTCTTCCCTTATAAGGCCAATTATTGAGTACAACGCTCCCTTTGGCATGTACCTCACAAAGGGCATGCAGCAGCTGGAGAGACCACACAGGTTCCTCACCAGGAGAATCTAGGGCCTTAAGCATCTACCCTACGCAAATAGGCTAAAAACCCTGTTCCTCTGCTCACTTTCATACAGACTCCGCAGGCATACAAAACAATCTCAGACCCCGCCTTGATGGAACTGCTACATATCCGCAAGTCAAGCTCCACTCGAGTAACCCGCATGCGCCACCTCATCCTAGTCTGTGACATCAACAGGACTTGTTGGCAGGACAAATTTCTTTACTCCCTCACCACATCAAGCAGAACACCTCATTATCCCTTTTTAAGTGCAACCCGGATAACTGGATGGGAAACAGAAAATACACCCCTGGGATTCCACCTGTGTCCCTGCTGGAATGGGGCTTTGGGTGCTGACGTGTCTAAACATGGGCTAAAGTCTTGGCTAGGCTTATAACGGCCTCAAGGTCAGTAGCCTAGTAACTTCCTATGATCCTATATGCACAAGTTTAGAAAGACTGCAGTTAAGCAACTATTTTTGATAAACCCAGAGCACAAAAGCATTTAGCACAAAGACTTGGGCAACAGAACATTGAAAGGGTTGTTGCCCAACTTAGGGAACCTATAACAAGAAAGATAACCAAAGATCCTGTAGAGGTTTTGGATATTTTTCTGACATTTTATGAAAATTTGTATAAAGCAGAAAAATGTGGAAATCAAAAAAAAAAATAAGAGTTCCAACTGGAAATAGTTACGGAAGACTTAATGAGGTTCAACAAATAACACTAAGAAGGTGAAGAGAAAAAGAGTGATGTATAACATATCTTCAGGATAGATGACCTTCTCCTCACTGTCAGTATTCCTTACATTCGGGATGCCCTGCCAAGGGCAGCCTGAAGTCCGGCCAGTATACCAAAGCCTTTAGGTTGTTTTAAGGAACACTGTACATCAAACATAAGCTCCGTGTGAAGCATAGGGCATAAAGGTGACTCCAGAAACACCATCCTCAAAACCGAGAGCCCCAGTAGGAATGCTATCCAAGGAAAACAAAAGGTAATCAGTATAACCACAAGAGAAATGAACCAGTTGAGGAAGGAAGTAAATTGCAACAGCGAAGAAAAGGACATCTACTATTATGGTAAAATTTTACATTCCATTTCACTGCTGCAGTATTCCTTACATTAGGCAGAATGCCAAAGCTCAAGAAGAAACTTGTGAGGAAGAACAGTACAGTTTTGTACCTACCATAAATGTAGATGTTTGAGTGCTCATACAGCTGCACTCATAACAGATAGGTTATCCTGCCGTCAGGCAGGTCCTCGGTCGGCCGAATTCCAAAGTCTAGGTCCGGTGTCAGTTGTCGTCGCTTCTTCCCTGACGTCAGTGCGGCAGGGGTATAAAAGAGGCAGCCGACGCCATTTTCTTCAGTTTTTCTTGCCCCAGATGTCAGGTGCCCCCAGAAGGAATGCAAACATAATGTTATGCAAAGATGCAATGTTGATAAATTAAAAAGTAGTTGCAAGCAAATACACCATAAAAGAATATCCCGAAAAGGTTATATGAAAAATGTTTGTCATAAGGCCTGTCCTAAGAGGGGATGGAGGGAGGGAAACCTGGACTGCAGCTGAACGAGCACTCGAACATCTACATTTATGGTAGGTACAAAACTGTACTATGTTCATCGTGCATACAGCTGCAGTCATAACAGATGGGTAGAATCCCAAAGCTAAGTAAGGGTGGTAGGCACTAAGTGGAACTAGGAGGGGCTAGGATGCCCTGCAGGACTGCTGTGGCAAAGCCCGCTCTAGATTTTGAGCATAGTGGGAGGTGATAGTGCTTGGAGAAAGTGTGCACTGAACTCCAGGTGGCTGCTTCCAAAATGTCCTTGGTAGGGACCCCCCTGAGGAAGGCTGCAGAGGTAGCTGTGGCTCTGGTGGAGTGGGATCTGATGCATGCAGGCACAGTTTTTCCATGAAATGAGTAACAAAAGCGTATGCAGTGGGATATCCATTTTGAAATTGTCTGTTTGGAAAAAGCCTTTCCCTGAGCACCTGCAGCATAGGACACAAAGAGTTGCTCAGACTTCCTGAATGGCCTTGTTCTGTCCAAATAGTAACGAAGTTGTCTGTGAATGTCCAAGGAATGTAGCAATCTTTCCCCTTTGTTTTGTGGATTAGGATAAAAGGTAGGTAAGTGGACAGTCTGATTCAAAGCTACACTGGATACTACCTTTGGCATAAAGGTAGGGTTGGTTCGTAAGGAAACTCTGTCCTGATGGAAAATGATGAATGGTTGCACAGCCATGAGGGCCTGTAGCTCCGAAACCCTGCGTGCTGAGGTGATAGCCAGAAGAAAGGCTGTTTTCCATGACAAGTACTGTAACTCTGTTGAAGATGCTGACTCGAAGGGAGGAAGGGTCAGCTTTTCCAATACGAAGTTGAGGTCCCAAGCAGGGACTGGTGGTTTCCTTGGGGGTTTTATATTCTTTGCCCCTCTGAGGAACTGCCTTAAGAGAGGGTGAGAGAATAAAGGAGGATCTGTGTTGTATTGTGCAGAAATGGCTGAAGCGTGGATCTTGATGGAGAAGGAAAGTCCACTGTTTTAACATCTCAACTAGGTACTGTAAAATTTGAGGTATATTTATTACCCAAGGATTCTGTCCCTTTTCTTGATTCCAGGCACAAAATCTTTTCCATTTGGCAGAGTAGGCCTTTCTAGTAGAGGGTCTTCTGGCCTCCAAGATGACATCCTGCACCTCCTTGGAGAGGAGAAACTGTTGGGAAATCAAGGAATTCTCCATGCAGCTAGATTTAGAGTTTTGAGATTGCTGTGAAGGGTTTTGTAGTTGTGCTGGGACAACAGAAGAGGGACTAGAGGCAGGATCCATGGTGGGGAATGTGTCAGGCTCTTCAGGAGCAGATACCAGTGTTGTCTTGGCCAGTCTGGAGCAATGAGAATCATTTTCGGCCTCTCTGCTCTGGCTTTTAATAGAACTTTGGGCAGCAGAGGAAGAGGCGGGAAGGCATAGACTGTCAATGTTGCCCAATTGAAGGAAAGTGCGTCCATTTTCCAGGCCTGTGGAAAACAGGTCCTTGAACAAAATTTTTTCAACTGGCAATTTCTGTGGGTAGCAAAGAGATCTATGTCTGGCTGTCCCCATGCCTGAGTTATCTTTGTGAAAACTTGAGGATGCAACTTCCATTCGTGTGGATCTGTCATATTTCTGCTTAGGTTGTCTGCCAGTGTGTTGTCCTTCCCTGGCAGGAATTGTGCCTGTAGTTGAATTTGCAATTCCAGTGCCGTGTTCCATAAGGTCATGGCTTGCCTGCACAGGGGGTATGAATGAGTTCCCCCCTGTTTATGTACCACATCACTGTGGTGTTGTCTGTCCTTATCAATAGCTGGCCTGGACGCAGTAGGTCTTTGAAGGTCATAATAGCCTTTTGCACGGCTAGCATTTCCTTTTGGTTGATGTGAAGGTGCTTCTCTTTTCGGGTCCATTTTCCCTGAATGCACTGATCTGTCATGTGTGCTCCCCAGGCGTAGTCTGAGGCGTCTGTTGTGATGATTTGAGTTGTTTGAGGTACACAGAAAAGAAGACCTGTGTTTCTTTGGCAAGCTTGAGTCCACCACAAAAATTCCTTTTGAAGGCATGGAATGAGTGGTATAATTGCTTCAAAGCTGTGGCTGTGTTGAGACCATACGTTTTTCAGGTACCATTGAAGTTTCCTCATATGCAGCTTTGCACATGGGATTAGTAGGATGCAAGATGCCATGAATCCCAGAGCCTGCAGGACTTTCCTTGCAGTTAGCCTGGTGTAAGTTGCCATTTTTCTGAAGTATTGAGACAGTTGCCCTTGCTTGTCTGGCGTGAGGTAGGCCATCTGGGTGGTTGTATCCAAGCTGGCACCCAGGAAAATTATTTGTTGAGAGGGTATTAGTTTTGATTTCTTTTTGTTGACTGTGTATCCCAGGAAGTTAAACAGTTTTATTACAAACGCCAGGTGCTGCAGTAGTATGTCCTTGCTGTCCGCTTGGATCAGGCAGTCGTCCAGATATGGGTAGATTTGTATCCCTTGTATTCTTCAGAAGGCGATTACTGATGCCAGGCATTTCATAAACACTCTGGGCGCAGTAGATAAGCCAAAGGGCAATGCAGAGAATTGGTAATGGGTTGAACCTGCAAGAAATCTGAGGTATCTTCTGCAATCTTGCCTGATAGGGACATGCAGGTATGCCTCCTTGAGGTCCAATGTTACCAGCAAAGACTCCTTGCCCAGCATGGGAAGAACCTGCTGTAATGTGAGCATCTTGAATTTTGGCACCTGTAGATATGTGTTTAGGATGGATAGGTCTAAGATAGGTCTCCAATCTTTGTCTTTCCTTGGTACCAGGAATAGTCTGGAATAAAACCCTTGACCTTGTTCTTTTGCAGGTACCTCTTGAATTGCATTCATGTCCATGAGAGCTGAAATTTGTTTTTGTGCCTCTGTCCTTTGATTTTGTGGCAGGTTTGGCATGCCTCTCATTTTTGGAAGGGTGTGAAAGTGGAACCTGTAGCCTCTGTCTATAATGTCCAGAATCCATTTGTCTTTTGTAACAATATGCCAATTTTTTGAGAATAATGTCAGTTTTCCGCCCAAAGGTGCTGCCATTAAAGCTTTGCTTGGCAGGTGTAGGGGGAAGTCATTGTGTCTGTTTTCTAAAAGACTGTGATCTATCTTCTCCACCTCTTGGGGTTGGTGCTTGCCACTGTCTGGCTCTGAAAGATCCTTGAGGTTACCCTCTACCCCTTGGGCGCCTGTATCTGCCCCTTTGAGGTCTGTCCGTGGCTGGAAAGGGCCAATTTTTTGAAGGCCAGTTTATGCTGAAACGTGGAGGCTGTACCTGCAGGAAATCTTTCACTGTTAGCATTGATTTTGCTTTTTCCTCCATTTTCTTTAGCACCTCCTCAGCTTTAACACCAAACAATACATCTTTTTTAAGAGGTGCATCTAATAATTTAGCTTTGACATGATCTAGTAAGGTTTGCTCTTTGAGCCAAGCATGCCTACATATAACAGACCCCGAAACAGCAGCTCTACATGAGGCCTCTAAAGCATCAAAACCACACTGCAAGGTATGTTTACCCACTTGCTCTGCACCATGCAACAAATCCTGCAACTCTTTTAAATCTGGTTGTTCTGGTTGTGTCATTTTGCTTTTCAGCTGAGATATCAAAAACTGCTGATACTTTAACATATGGAACTGACAGTTTAATGCCTTCATGGTTAAAGTGGCCGAGGTGTACACCTTTTCCCCCCACCTTTCTAAAGCTCTGGAATCTCCCTCTGAAGGTAATGGGTTTTTAGCAGTAGAGGCCTTAATTCCCTTGGGACCCTGTGAAATTGTTTTTGGGTCAGCAGTATGGCTTTTATATAGGAACTGGTGGTAATCAGGAACCCGGTAATACCTGTCTGGTTTAACAGGAGCTGGAGGCAAAGAATCTGGATTAAGGCTGGCTTCTGTGTACACATCATCCAATATATCTAAAACAGGAGGGATAGCCAGAGGCCTATGCTGGGGGAACAGAAGAAATTCCCTGAGCCTTTTCTTGGAATCTGAGTAATCTTGGCCTTCCCAATGAAAATGTTCCCTCAATGTATGCAGGGTTTCCCCAAAAGAGAAGTCCTCAGGGGGGGAGACCGAGGAAATAGACTCCTCTGCATCAGAGTCTTCGAATGGAGAATAGGCATAATCCTGGTCCTCAGATAGTTCTGAGGTAATAGAAGCTTGATCTGAGGAAGGGTAGTCTTCCTCTAATCTGGGCCTTTTGTCAGAGGGGGGTTGAGAACCCCAGATAAGAGTAATCAAATCCTCAGCCATTTTAAGCATCTGTTTTTTAGGCATGGTGCCTTGAGAGGGGGGTCTGAGGAACCTGTTTTTTGGTTTTCATGGCTGCTTTAGATTTAGTGAAGGCTTTAATAGAGAAGGAGGACGGCCTGAAGACCCCTTGAGAAATGGCAGGCCTGTCTAAATTCTGAGTTTCAAAAGAATCCAAACGACGAAAAGTTGAGTTAAGACACCTTTATAAAACAACAAAGCTTTCAGGTTAGAAAAACCCTTTTTCAATGTATCATACATTGTGATACATTGAAAAAGGGTTTTTCTAACCTGAAAGCTTTGTTGTTTTATAAAGGTGTCTTAACTCAACTTTTCGTTGTTTGGATTCGTTTGGACTTTGTTACAGTGCTTGCTTCATTGTAAATTCTGAGTTTCCCCGCCAGGAGTGGCATCAGGATCTGTAGTAGGAATGGGGGCAGAGGAGCCTGTGACCTCGGGTACTGAAGACACCGGTAATGCATTGTCATCGGTAGTCAGGGGCTGCGTAGGCGCCTCGCTGAGTACCGGAGAACCGGAAGTCGGCCTTAGTGCGGTTTCCGTAGGTGGTGCGGACCTCGTATGTCGGTCCTTATCTTTGCGTTTTTTGCTCAAAACTGGAGTCGGAGTATCCGACGACATAATATAATTAAATTTTTTGCCGAAAAAGTGAAGGGCGAACTCCGCCCGACGCTTAATAGTGCGTTTATTGACTCTAGCACAGAAACGGCAGGCCGAGACGTTGTGGTCTTGGCCTAAGCAAGGTATACAGAAAGAGTGGAAATCCTTATGCGGTATTTGCTTCCCACAAGAAATGCAATTATTAACTTTGTCTGACATCGGTCTGAGGCAAGAAAAGTTTCCCCAACGGGGTACTTAGCTTTCAAGAAGACTTCGGCTGAAATACTTTCGTAAATCTCAAGAGCTGGCCGACCGGCACTTGCGAACTGCTTCTGCTTCGGGCACCGCGCGGCAAGAAGGACTGAAGAAAATGGCGTTGGCTGCCTCTTTTATACCCCTGCCACACTGACGTCAGGGAAGAAGCGACGACAACCGACGCCGGACCTAGACTTTGGAATTCGGCCGACCGAGGACCCGCCTGATGGCAGGATAACCCATCTGTTATGACTGCAGCTGTATGCACGATGAACATCAGCAGAGCTCTCTCGGAAGCCATGAAGGATGGCCCTAGCAAAACCAGATGTAGCTCTGAAAATTCCACTCAACTTGTAGTGCTTGGTAAATACATGCTTGGTAAATACATGCACAGAAGTCCAGGTAGCTTCCTTAAGAATACAGTTAATATCCAAACTCTTGAAAAAAGCACAAGAAAGACAAAGTCCTAGTAGAATGAGACTTAACAAAATAAGAAAGGCTCTTGCCATGAAAGAAATAAAAGAAATAGCTTTTGAGATACACGAAAAAATAGTTTGTTGCTTGCATACAGCTAATCCCAAGAACCTGGGATGAAAGGAAAAAGAGCTGATCAGATTTCCTAATAGACTTAGTCTTATCCAAATAAGATCTGAGTGGTCTATGCACATCCGTGTGCAGCACCTTCTCACTGGCAGACTGCAGAGAAGGGAAAAAAAGTGGCCAAATGAATAGTCTGATTAAGAGACCAGTCATTCACCACCTTGGGCATAACAGAAGGATTAGTACGCAAGAACACCCTGTCCTTATGAAACACCAAAAAAGGAGGACAAGCCATAAAGGCTTGAAGCTCAGATACCTGAACGGCAGAAGTAAGAGCTAACAAAAGTACAGTCCTCCAAAAGTAATGCTGCAAGGAAGCTTAAGCTGCAGGCTAAAAAGGAGCCTGAATCAATCTTCATAAAACAAAATTAAGATCTCACGGAGGAGAACAGGCTTCCTGGGAGGCCTAATATGAAGGATGCTTTTTTAGAAATCATTTAGACTCAAATCTATGAGATAAAAAGCAAACAAGCAAAGATGGTGGATAAGTGGGCCTTAACAGAAGCATAAGACAACCCAGCACTAAGCAATTCACACAGATGAGAGACACCCAAAGGGATCGCCACAGAAAGTGGAGGCAAGTTATTAGAGAGACACCAAACAGAAATCCTCTTCCATTTGGATAAATAGAGTTTCCAGGCCTCTTGCAGGACCCTAAGCACGTCCTCAGAAAAAAGGTGAAATTCCTATCATTCACAGTATTAGCTGAAGAGTGGACATTTGGAGTCGGATGAGAGATCCCTTCTCCTCTGCGAGCAAGTCCACCCTGCAAGGCAACTTGTGATGATTGCCCTTGGCTACATACACACAAGGGAACCAACTCTGTCTTGGCCAAAAAGGAGTCACCAACAAAATTGTGGGAGCATCCTGTTAAATTTTGAACAGGAGTTTTGGAATAAAGGGGGGGGGGGCATAAAAAAAATTCCACTCCAAGAAAACGATAGTCCATCCACCTTCCAAACCACTGGACCTGGGACTCTGGCACAAAATAGATAAAGTCGTCTACTCAGAAAGGAGGCAAACAGATCTATGTGAGGATTACCCCTCTGGTAATGTCCAGAAACACATCCCTGCAAAGCATCCATTTGTGGGACTGAGTTAAGAACCTGCTCAGTGTTTCCCTCAGGTCAAAACACTGAGGCAATGTAAACTGCCCGAAGAGTCACTTGATAGTGGACAGCAACATTCCACACTAAGAATGACAACCGGCAAAGGTAAGACCTTGTGCCGCCACCCCCCCCCCATTTGTTTACATACCACATCACTGTAGCAATGTCTGTAAATAACTTCAGAGATCTTGGGGAGAAAAAGCGCCAACAGAAGAGCTCTCAACTCTGACACTGATGTGCCCTTTTTATAGATGAGGCAACCACACCCCCTGCACCTTTAGGGAGACAAAAGCTGCTCTCCGTCCCACATCTGAAGCATCTGTGAACAGTTCCTGAGATGGAAGAGGGGGATGAAAAGGGAGCCCTGGGCTTAGAGAACTGGTGGATCCACCTGTGAAGTTCCTCTTCTTGCTTGCCTCAAGGAGCAGCTACAAATTCTAGGGGATGCACATGATGAAGCCAAACTGATTTCAGAAACCACTGAAACTTTCTTATGTGGAATTTGGCCAGAGGGAGCATAGGTATGATGGATGCCATGAATCTCAGAGCTCTCAAACTCCCTGGCTGTAATAGAAGCCAGAGGAAGAGGAGTTTAAAAGAAGGAAATGAGTGTCTAGGCCTTAGTAGGAAGCAGGGATGTCGGCACAGTCACAGTCTAAATCCTGCAACCCAGCAAAAACATAGTCCTGAGAAGAAGTCAGAAAAGACTTTAAGTTTACTGTGAACCCCAGGTTTGCAGAACGGAAATCCCTAAATGAAGATTTTGTAACATGATCTCTGGAGAGGAAGCCTGAAACAGGAGGCTGTCCAAAGTAAGAAAATACCTGGATCCCCTGAATCCTGCAAAAAGCAATCACAGGAGTAAGGCATTTGGTGAATACCCTCGGGGCAGCAGAAAGAAAGAAAGGCCAAAGGACAAAGAATAGTTGTGTAAAATATTACCATAACCATAGATGTCCTTCCCTTCCATGTTGCAGTATTCTAGTAGTGGGATTTTCTGTCCTCAGCTGACTCGTACGTCGGCTCCTATACAAAAGCTTCAGCTTGGCTGTTGCAGTGTGCGTGGGATGTCACACGTAGGCCTTAAATGTGACATCTGCACGCACAATCCTCAGAACCTGAAGAACAGCAGGAAGAGAAAAAGGACCAGCAGGAGGAATGCCAGTGGTTTTCAGGTGCGTGACCTGGTGACCTACTGTAATAAGGATAGGACAGGTAAGGAAAAAAAAGTTGAGGGGACTGGTGGTTGGGAAGGAATACTGCAACATGGAAGAGAAGGACATCCATTAGGTTCATAGGTTCATACTAGGCTATCTGCCCAAGGGCATTTATAAGCCTAGCCCATAGTTATGTGGCTTTCGCCACCCCTTTAGTTTGAATAAAAACTATGCCTATCATTTTGCTGTGCCTCTGTCAAGCAGTGACACTGAAGTAATCCCTGGGGTATATCTGCAATCTCCCATCCATTGATCAAGATTCCTCTTGAACAAGGCCAGAGAGGTGCTCTGCCTCACATGTACCGGGATTTTGTTCCACAGCATAGGGAGTCTCTGGGTGATGAATCTGTCCCTCCAGCATGTTCTACTTATAACCGTGTCAAGGTTTAAGTCTCCCGCCCTTGTGGTTCTGAGGGATCTAGATTTTTTGAGGTGAAGCATATTCATCAAATCTGGGTTTGACATGGCCTTATATGTCAGGCACAGGTCACCTCTGACCAAGCGGTATGAGACTGAATAGAGCTGGAGTTCTTTCAGTCGGGCAGCATAAGACATATTTTTGAGACCCTTTATCCTTTTGGTGAGGAACTTTTGGGGCCTTTCAAGCTGCAGCAGGTGTCTGGTCAGATACATTCCGAACAGGGCATTGTACTCAATCATAGGTCTAATAAGTGATGAGTACAGGGGGATGATGACCTCCCTTGATCTAGATGTGAATCCCTTCATGATCAGGTGGGTGATATACAAGGTTTTCCTAACTACTTTAGCAACATGAGTGTTAAACGAAAGGCTACTGTCAACCTGGGTCCCCAGATCTCTGATGACTTTTTCTGTGCTCAGTGGATTGCCACCTATATGGTAGCTAGGGGTAACCTTGTTTTTCCCGAAGGGTATGACTATGCATTTTTTGGCGTTTAACTTCAGGCCATGGCTCTGGCACCAGTTATCCGTTTCTGTGAAGCCTTTCTGGAGGATATCTGTGTCAGATGTGTTTTCGACTATGGCGCCCAGTTTGCAGTCATCTGCAAACTTTGTCAGCCATAACCCTCCTGTGTTTGCTTGTACTTCAGAAAAGTAGATGCCGAACAAGAGTGGACCCAGGACTGAGCCTTGTGGGGCACCACTTGTGACAGGCTTTGAGTCTGACATGGCTCCAGCAACTCTGACCCTGTGGGTTCTGTCACTTAGCCAGTTTGCAACCCATCTTGTGATGTATGGGTTTACATTCAAGCTGATGAGTTTTTCGATGATACCTGAGTGGGGTATTGTGTCAAGGCCTTTGCCAGGTCGAGGTAGGCTGTATGGACTGCCTTTCCTCATCAATGGCCTTGGTGACTGTCTCGAAAAAGTCAACCAAGTTTAAGAGGCAGGATCTGCCTTTGACAAAGCCAAACTGAGTTGGATCCAAAGTCTGCCAGTTCCCTATGTCTTTATTTATGAGTTCCATTATGATCCTCTCCATGGCTTTGCAGATAAGGCTTGTCAAGCTAATGGGGCGGTAATTTCCAGGGTCTGTGGAGGCACCGCCCTTATGAAGTGAGACCACAGTCGCCGTGCGCCACTCCTTGGGTACGTATCCTGAGGTGAGGCTAAGATTAAACAGCTGTCCTAACTGTGGGTTTAATTCCTCGTTGAGTTATGTTAAGATTTTCCACAACTATTCTATGTACTTCTAATCCTATGTTGTAGTACTCTAGTAGTGGAAGCATACCATAGCTTATGCGGATGACAGGGTGAGGGTATTTGAAGAGGATTCTACAAGACCCTGGAGGATTGTCCTGGCGAATCCTGCCCTAGTGCTAGAAATTTGGTCCAGCTTGTAATGTTAGGTGAAAGTGTGGATAGCGGCCCATGTGGCTGCTTCCGTAATGGATGCTGTGTCTATACCTTTCAGGAAGGCCCTGGAGTTGGCCACCGCCATAGTGGAATGGGCCTTTACTCCCACTGGAGGAACCTTTCCATGGAGGAAGTAAAAGAGGCAAATAGTTTTCCTAATCCAGCATGTGATTGTTTGCTTGGAGACTGCCTTGCCCAGGGCTCTGGGGTGAAAGGAGACAAAGAGCTGGTCAGTTTTCCTAATGGTTTTAGTTTTGTCCAGGTAGAATCTTAACTGCCTGTGCATGTCCAAGGAGTGCAGAATTTTCTCCCCATTGTTAGAGGGGGAGGGAAGGAAAGTGGGTAAAAGGATAGACTGATAGACAGATCACTGACCACCTTGGGTATAAGAGGGACAGGTTCGCAGGGTTACCCAGTCTTTGTGGAAGACAGTGTAGGGGTACAGGCCATTATGGCCTGCAACTCTGACACCCTTCTGGCTGAAGTGATGGCCACCAGCAGGACAGTCTTCCATGTACACATCTGTAGGGAGGAAGAGGCCCCAGCTGGTTCAAAAGGGTGCTGGGTAAGTTTCTGTAAGATGTAGTTCAAGTCCCAGGGAGGAGGGATAGGTTTCTTTGGTGGTCTCATGTGTAAAACCCCTTTAAGGAAGAGCTTTACGTCGAACCTGGCTAGTAAGGGGGGGGGTTGAGGGGCAGGCAGTCTGATACAGCAAAAAGGTGTACTTTGATCGAATAATAAGAGAGTCCACCTTTAATCAACTGACACACGTAGGAAAGAACCAAGGGGACCTCAGCAGAGCAAGGGTCCCTTCCCTTGTGCAGACACCATTTAGTAAATCTTTCCCACTTAGCCAGATAAGATTTTCTGGTGCCAAGTTTCCTTGCCTCCCTTAGGACAGAAAGCTCATCCTCTGAGTAGTGGAGTCTGAAAGGGATCAAAAGTTTATCACCCACAGAATCAAGGACAACATCTGCAAGTGTGGGTGTAGGAGAGTTCCCTTGTCTTGTGTCAGTAGGACAACCTTGTAGGTTAACTTGAAGTGATTGCCCTTGGCTAACTTAAGTAGGGGGAACCAGTGCTGCCTTGGCCAGTAGGGAGTCACCAACAAGAGTTTTGGTTTGTCCTTCTGTATTTTCAGGACGACTTTCTGATTCAGTGGGAATGGGGGGGGGGGGGAGGCATAAAGGAACTTCCTCTGCCAAGAGATGCTGAAAGCATCCACTCTCCATGCTAAAAGGGAGTAGGCTTTTGAGCAGTAGGTCTGCAGTTGCCTGTTTTGGGGGGGGAGGCAAACAGGTCTATTTGTGGAGCACCCCACCGGTGGACTATGTCCAAGAAGACCTCCCTGTTCAGCATCCATTTGTGCTGAGATGAGGAAGTCCTGCTCAAGAGATCTGCTTGGTGGTTGCCCTGTGACGGGATGTAGGCCGCCTGCAGGACTAAGTTGTGGCGAGAGGCTAGGTCCCACATCAGCAGGTGTGGTCTGCACAGTTGATAGGCCTTTCTTTCTCTCTCCCTGTTTGTTGGGGTACCACATAACCGTGGTGTGGTCTGTCACTATCAGGAGCACGCCTGGAACCAGAAGGGGAAGAAGGGTTTTCAGCGTTAAGACTGCTGTCATTTCCCTGATACTGATGTGCTTGGCCTATACAGAGGGATGGCACTTTTCTTGAATCCTGTAGAAAGCCAGGGTTGCTCCCCAACCTGAATCTGAGTCATCTGTATGCATTGTTTTGGTTGGGGTGGGGGGTTGTAGTGGGATCCCCGGAGTTGCTGGATCCACCAGCTGATTTCTGCCTTTAGACAGGGACGTAGGGGAATGACCTACTCTAAGTGATGAAGGTGTTGGGCCCAGATGCTTTTGAGACATCAATGAAGCTTGCACATGTGCATTCTTGCCAGTGGTAGCATGGGGATGCGTAGGTGCCATTAAACACAAGAGACAAAGGAATTGCCTTGCCGTCACCTTCTGGGATACTAGGGTTTCCTGGAAGTGGGAAGTCAGAGAAAGAACCTTGACCTGTGGGAGAAAGGCCTTCATTCTGTCTGTTCTGATTCTGCAGCTTAGGAAGATTTTGTCCTGGCCTAGGACCAGGAAGGATTTTGGGAGGTTGAAGGTGAACCCTAGATTCTGCAGAAGGGACATGGTGAAATGTAGTTACCTTGACAACGTATATCTGGCCTCTGCCAGTATCAGGAGGTCGTCCAGATAAGGGTAAATCTGGATTCCCTGAATTCTGCAAAAGGCAATTGCTGGGGCTAGGCACTTTGTAAAGACTTGGGAGGGGGGGCCATGGATAAAACAAAGGGCAAGGCAGTAAACTGGAAATAAGAGGAAGGTCCAGAGAAACGTAGGAATTTGTCTGGGGGAATCCTGATGGGTATGTGTAGGTAGGCCTCCTTTAGGTCTAGGGTGGCCATGAAAGCTTTGGTTGGAATTCGGGGCAGCAGAGTGGGGAGAGAAAGCATTTTGAAGGAGGGTACCTGAAGGTGAAGATTTAGGTAGGACAGGTCCAAGATGGGTCTCCAGGGCCCATCTTTTTGGGGACCAGGAAGAGACAGGAGTATAAACCCTTTCCTTCTTGTCCTGAGGGGACAGGTTCTATGGTGCCTTTAGAAGGTCTGCCAGAACTTGTGGCATGAGGTGGGCCTGTTTTTTTGAGAGAATGGAGTACCTTTCCTGGGGGTTTCTCTTTCCAGGATAGGAAGTACCCTTTTTGGATAATGGATAAGACACATTGGTCTGTGGTGATGGATTGCCAAAGGGGAAGACGGTGGGAAAGGCGGGTCGAGAGGGGTAGGTGGGCAAGGCAGTCACGCAATACTGGGGCTTCCTCTCTCCTGAAAGGATTGTCTGGGTTGATGAGGTGGAGCAGAAGGTCTGAATGTGGTGGGTCTCTTCTAGTCCCTCTTCTAAATCTGGAAGAGGAGGTAGAAGCCTGAGGATTACACCTCACAAAGTTGGCTTTACCAGGGTAGTTCCTATAACACTTGGGAATGGGTGAAACCAGAAGATGATTCATGTCCTGCAGTTCTTTACTTTTTTCCTGCAGATTTTTAAAAAGATCTGCAGATTGTTTACCAAAAAGGACATTGTGGTCCAGTGGTGCGTCCAAGACCTTGGACTTGAAATCCTCTGGGAGGTTCTGAAGTCTTAGCCAAGAATACCTCCTGAGAACAGAGGCAGATGCTGCAGCTCTAGCAGATGCTTCTGCAGCATCGTAGCTGCATCTGATGGAATGTCTGGCTACCCGTTGGGCCAAGGAAATCTAGGAGGTAATGTCACGTCTTAATGGGGCTGTCAGGCAAAGATGCCAGCATGGAGGAGGCTTGAGAAACCAAATCTAGTGCGTACTTAGTCATACGGGTTTGAAAATGTATGGCTCTGAAGGCCAAAGTGGAAAAAGTGTATACCTTCTTTCCCATCCTATCCATATACTTGCTATCTTTATCTGTGGGTAGGAGGGAGGCAGAAGGCAGCAGTTTAGATTGCTTATCTGCAGTGGTGGCAATCACAGCTGGGTCAGCTAAGGATGGCTTAACCAGGAATTTCTGGTCTTCTGGTACTTTATAAAAGCTGTCAGGATGCTTTGGGGCCGGAGGCTGGGAGTCTGGGACCTTAAAAGTTGAGTTGAAGGCATCCAAGTAAACAGGTAGAACTGGGGAGAACTGCAGAAGGGGAGGGTGATTCTACTTGCAGCAGCTCAAAGTACCTTTTTTGGGTGTCAGTCATTGAGGCATATCCCATTTAAAGTAATCCTTCATCTTGGTGATGGTCTCACCAAATGTAATATCCTCAGGAGGAGAATGCCCTTCCACAGATTCCACATGAGGAAAGTAACATTCCTTGGGGGAGGCAATCTGGGATACATATGAAATGGACTCTTTTGGGGAAGAGAAGAAAGAATCATGCACTTCCTATTGGACTTGACGGTTCATGAGTGGGAGGGAAGAGGCAAGAAAGAGTTGGTGGGGGCTTAATATCCTCAGGAGGAGAATGTCCTTCCACAGATTCCACATCAGGAAAGGAACATTCCTTGGGGGAGGCAATCTGGGATACATATGAAATGGACTCTTCTGGGGAAGAGAAGAAAGAATCATGCACTTCCTATTGGACTTGACGGTTCATGAGTGGGAGGGAAGAGGCAAGAAAGAGTAGGTGGGGGCTTAGGCTGAAGGCCTGAGAGCCATAAAGGCCTGCATGAGAGAGGAGGTGAAGGCCTGCCAGTCTGGTGTGGCTTCCGTAGTGGAGGAAGTAGGTTTAGTTTTCTGCTTCTTTTTGGCCAGGGTGGAAGCAAGGAGCGGCCTGGCATCTGGTTTGGAGGCTAACATATCTGTAGTCTGGATCCTGGTCGGAGGTACCCCCAAAACTGGTCTCCCCTCTACCTCGATGGAAGTCGTTGACTAAATAAGCTCCGAGGACATGCTGGTCTTCGGCTGTGCAACAACTTCCTCAAAGGACGTCATTGTAGTAGAAGGATCCATTGATCGCGCCTCAACCCCTAGATCGACAATTGTCGGTGTGTCAGTAAGCGGAGCGACAGGCGAGGAAGGCCTAAGAATCTTGGCCTTCTTGTGCGGAGGTTCGGGTGCGGCCTCCGATGCAGGATCCATTCTAAGGGCTAACTGCTTAAGGCGCTGGTTTTCAAGGTAAAGGTTAAAGCGGCCAGACAGTTGCGCAGGGTCTTGGGCACAAAGGACTGACAAATTGCGCAGGAGGAGTAATCGTGTTCCCGGCCTAAGCAAAAAACACACCTATCATGGGCTTCTTTATGGGGTATCTGTCACCCACATTGGCACTTTCCCTTTTTACCTGACATCAGCTAAAGGCTACAACAACCAAGCCTAAGCAATTAGAATCAGCAAAATTAAGAAAATTAGAAAACCAACTGTTTACTTCTCTTTAAGATGCGATGTCTGTGAAGAACCAATCATACGATGCAACGGGAGTCTGCAGCTGAAATGTTCTGGGAATTATGCGTGCAGACGTCACATTTAAGGCCCCTAGTTTATGGCCTACGTGTCATGTCCCACGCACACTGCAACAGCCAAGATGAAGCTTTTGTATAGGAGTTGACATACAAGTCGCCTGAGGGTAGAAAATCTCACTACTAGAATACTGCAGTATAGGAATAGAAGGACATCTGAAAATGCCAGGACACAACACAGAGATGTAAAACTTCCTGTCAAAGGGATGGATCAGCAGATAAGCATCGCTGAGATCCAGAGACACCATACAAGCCTGAGAAAGCAAAAGAGGGAACAAAGTCTGAAAGGACAATATTCAAAAACAGGACACCTTCAGAAAAGTCCTTAGATTAGAGAGGTCTAGAAGTGGTCGCCAAGTAGCCTCTTTTCTGGGTACTAAAACATCCTGGAGTAAAACCACTTCCTTCTCTGGGATACAGGCACCTCTTGAATAGTACCACGAGTCAAAAGGTCACAAAGCACCACTGGAAAGAAGGAAAAGAAGAGAGCTGTTCCTGAGGAGGGCTGAGGAATACCCATAAAAAGGGAGAAGGGATTTCCAAACTATGAAATACCCTTGGTGATTAAGGACAGAGCCCAGGAATCCTGAGCAATCTGTTGCCAAACAGAAAGAGAGACAAGTGAAGAGAAAGAAGAAAGTGTCAGACAGCACCTGCTTTATTTGGAAAGGGAAGCTTCTGAGGCACTGAAATCTCAGTAGCCTTAGAAGGAGCAGCCCACTTCCCACCCTTTTTGCCCTTAAGAGGAGGACAAGATTGCCTGCAAACAAAGGATGGCTTATTGGGTTAGTTTCTCTGAAATTTAGGCACAGGAGAAAGACATTTAAGGTCCTGTAAAGACTTGCCCTTATCCTGAAGGGACTTAAGCACATCAGCAGCAGCTTCACCTAAGTGTTTATTATCCAGACAGGCATCCATCAACTTGGCCTTTATATCATCAGGCAAAGGTTGAATCTGAAGCCAAGAATACCTCCTTATCACTGACCGAAAAGCAGCAGCCCTAGAGGTAAGCATGTGCTGCATCATAACAAACTTGATAGAATGATGAGCCACCTGGAAGGAAGCCCCCAACATAGAAACTGCAGTAGTTTCACCCTCAGAGTCTGAAAGAGCAGAAATAACCTGACAAACCTGAACTAGCTCAGCCAACAAGAACCTGGACATAAGGGTCTGATGACAAACAGTCCTAAAAGCCAAGGTAGCAGAGGTGTAAACCTTCTTGCCTAGCCTTTCTATGGTCTTGCTATCTTTATCAGAGAGCAGTAACTTGGAAGAAGGAAGCAAATGAGAAGGCTTGTCAGAGGCTACAGACACCATCAAGGGGTCAACAGGACAACACTTGCACAAAAATTTGCAGTCCTACAGAATCTATAAGATTTGAGTCTGGAGTTTTAGAAGCATTGGAAAATGCATCCAACAAGGCAGCCAGAAAGGAGGAACAGCAGAAGATTTAGGAGAATCCATCTGCAGCAACTCATAGTATCTTATGTACCTCAGAGACTTGAGCACAATCCATTTAAAGGACTCCGGCATCCTGGAAATGTAAGTCCCAAAAGAAAACTATTCAAAGGGAATATTGGGGCTGGTAGATTCCTCTTCCTCTGATCCACAGTCCAAAGTGGAAGGAATCCGAAAGGAGTAAGCAAGGGATTCCTCAGCCAAATCCAACTCCCCCTCAGAGGAATTCTGTTCCCTGGGTCTTTTTTGGGGAGTATAGGACTGGGGGGGGGGGGCTGTAACAGTAACTCCCTGAGGAGGTTTCAATGCCATCAAAGCACTAAAATCCTGAGTGAAGGTGTGCCATTCACTGTAAGGATCCTTAGGAGGAGAAAAATGTTTAGTCTTTTGTTTTTTCTTCAATGGGATGCCCGACTTATAAAATCTGGAATGCTCTGACCCAGGACAGCATTCAATGATGATATTAGGGACTTCTCTGTCTGTTATCTGAAGAACACCTTAGGCCCCTCAGAAACAAATCAGCTGTGGTTCCTCCTGAGCATCTGAAACAGGCATATGCAAAGCCTCCTAAGACATACTCAAAGTCAAATCCCTGCCAGCCTCCAAAACAGTTGATGCACAGGAATCAAACAAAACTGGACAATCCTCTGGGCATTCATTCGCCTTGGGAGAGACATCTGGTAGAGACAGAACAGCAGAAGATTCCAGCCTAGGCTTTTAGGCCTTATTCACTGACGGCTGTCCCTCAGAGTAGTTAAAGTACCCTCCATCGTGTCTTTCACAAAAACCTTAAGACACTGATTTTCCAGATAAAAGTGCCAAAGAAGACAGTCTACTACAAAGGATTTTAGGTACAAAGGCCTGACAAATGGAACAGGATGTATGGTCGTGAGAGGCACCTAAGCAAAAAAAAAAAACGAAACTGGCCATGGGATTTTGTATGGGGAATCTGTCTCCCACACTGGCATTTACCCTTCTTGGATGACATGAAACCCAACAAACAACAATACAGGATAAGTAAAAAAAAGAACCACAATGGGGCACTTACTTGTAATGGCTTGGTGAGGCAGCAACAAACGGGTGTTCAGACCAGTGGCAAAAAAGTTCTGAGGATGGTACATCCAAACATCACCTTTATGTCCTATGCCAGGCAAGCAGCATACACGTAACGTATGGTGTACCTTACAGCAAACTAAAGGCTTTGGTATACTGGCAGGATAGCAGGCCTCCCTTGGCAGGGGATCCCTAATGTAAGGAATACTGCAACAGTGAAACGGAAGGATGTCAGATGGCATTCCTTTGGAAGTTTGGAAATTAGGAAGGAAGCAGTGCTCTATTTCTGGAAGATTTTATTTAACAGTATTTTAAACAGAAGCCAAGCACCAACATCTGGCCTCATTGTATCTACCATCCTCCTCGATCTCTCTAAAGCTTTCAATACTATCTCTCATAACCTCCTTCTTACTAAGCTTTCTAACCTAAACCTTTCTCCCTCTTCCCTCTGTTGGTTTACTAGCTACCTCTCCAATCGGCAACAAGCTGTCAAGTGGAAAAAAGCCACCTCCTCCTTCCTTGACACACCCACAGGTGTCCCACAAGGCTCTATTCCGGGCCCCCTCCACTTCAATATTTTCATTAATGACTTTTTCCGCTCTATCCCCCTTGCAAATATTATTCAATATGCTGATGACTCCAGATGACTCCACTAGCATCTGTGCTGCCCCATCCATCCCAACTCTCTTAAAACTAACTCAAGATGCCCTCTCCACCACAGAACAATGGATGAAAGAGAACCACCTTGCACTCAATGCTACTAAAACCAAGCTTATGATATTCCCCCCCCCCCAAAACTAATAACTTTGACAGAAATTTATTCTCCATCACCAGCCAGAACAATGCATGTCTCGAGCTGGTATCTGAAGCCAAACTACTCGGGATTCAAATTGATGACAAGCTGAAATTCAACTCCCATCTACTCCTAAATATAAAAAAAAAAAACATCAAAAACTAGGCATGCTCTACCGCCACCATCGGTTCCTCACCTCTACTACCAAAATTACCCTCTCTACCACATTTCTCCTTCCCTCCCTTCTCTATGGCGCCCCTCTTCTAACAAACCTACAATCCTCTCTGAAATCCAAACTACCATCTTGCTACAATAAAATAGCCAGATTTGCAACCAGCAGCAAATCATCTACCCATCACTGTGAACTTCTCCAAAAACTCAACTTTCTAGAGCTACCCCACTACCTCTCCTACACTCACCTCACCTATGCACATAAACTCATCTTCCAGCCAGCACTCTGTCCCTCTCTTTCAACTACCTTTAAAATGCATCAAACACAAAGACTTCTAAGATCTAACAATCAAAACCTCATAGAGGTCTATAGACCCATACACGCTACAGGACAACACCTCCTGTCCTTCTCACTAGCACGCCAATGGAACTCCCTTCCCCCATCCATCCGTACAATTGCTAGCCTCCCACACTTTAAAAAAATTACTACACTCTCATCTAACATCCTCATAGGAATGCTCCTGCTCACATCCTTCATAACCTACCCTACTTCCACCACTACTCCTCTTTCTTTTTCCATTCCCAGCTAGCAAATTCATGCTTGCTTCTACCATTCAAATCCTCACTTGTACCAAGTAATTTAAAAAAAAATAAATAAAAAAAAAAAACAATACCATTTCTTTTTATATTTCACCTCTATTACTTGTTTTGTTTGATACTTATGTTTTTCTCTATATAATCTATGTATTGACATTAATCTTTGTATTTTATGTATTGTTTAACAATCTTTGTATAATCTGTATGTGCACCTTTTCTTCCCAGGACTCCATTGAAAACGGGTTCTTTGGGCCGAATGGACTATCCTGGTTAAACAACAGCAAATAAATAAATCTTGGAAGGCAGCTGTGGTGGCTAGATTTCTTAAATATGGCAAAGACTTTTTGACCAAGCGTGATACAGACCCATTTAAATTTTAAACCATGACTATAAAGTGTTGATGTCTACACTAGCTAAAAGTGCTGCAAAATTGAGAGATTTGAATCAGTGTGATTTTGTGGAAATGAGGGAAACATTTCACAACATTAACAGAACACTGATGATCCAAAGGAAAGCAAAATTTAATAAGACATCAGTGTTGGTGGGTGTCCTGATGCACGGAAATAAACTGACATAGTAAACTGGGATTTTATGAGTAGGGCAATGAAAGCAGTTGCAGTCCCTGATACAATAATATGGTTATTCGGAAGGATATATGAATAACCAAGGGCAAGAAATAAAATGGGTGAATACCACTCACACAAGCTGTTTGAACAGAGGAACTAGGCAGGGGTGTACTCTTTCTGCTTTGTTACTTGCTTTACATTTAGAGCCACTTGCAAAGAAAATAAGGGACTCAGAAATACATCTATGGAAATGGTATGGCAATCAAGAAAAGTTGGCTTTATTTGCATATGATATTTCATACCCGATAAATTCAGAGGACGACATCTTAGTGTTCTGCAACATTTTCAGACAGTTTCAAGTCTTTTTGGGAAATACAATTAATGAAGACAGAACAAAAGCTATAGCTGTAAATTATGCACCCACAAACAAAATGGTTCAGCGATACCAATTTCTATGGGGACACAAGAAAAGGTATTTAGAAATATGAATTAAAAAGGCTTCTGTTACGACTTCCACAATGGCTGCACACCAAGTAACGGTTTACTCTAGCTCTCCCAGTGTGAAAACAAACTCAAAAGAGAAGGTCAATAGACTTTTGTGCTTAAGGGTAAATTTCAGTAACTGGCTAAGTAAGTGTAAGCATGGATGCCAGGAAAAAAGAAATACAAAGCACCTGGAAAACAATCAGCTACAAAAAGTAAGGACGAAACACTGACTGGGGAAAATTATGCAGCTGTTCGGCAAAAAACAATACAACCTACAGGAAGATACAAGCCAACTGCACACATACCTGGTTAAATTAAAATGAAATACTGATGGAGTTACTGGAAAATGGAAGAAGCTTTTAACAGATATTCAGATGAGGTGATAAAGCTGCAAAAATCAGAGGGTGAAATGAAGAAAAAGCTGGCTGAATATGAGACTGCTCAAGAAGAGAGGCATCAAAAGATAACAGAATTAGAGGACAGAGCACATAGAGAAAATCTCAGATTTTCAGCCATAACAGAGAAGCTGGAAGGAAAAGACTGCATTCATTTTATGAAAGCAGAAAAAAGCAAATGGACTGGTATTCCACAGCAGGAGCTGTATGCTCCAAACCTGGCTATGAGAAAGCAACATACACCTTTAATACTAAAGTTGCAATCCTTCCAGCAGGAGGAGTTGATTCAGACAAAACTGTGGCAGAAGGACAACATACTAAAAGTGGGAGACAGCAGACTGTTTGAGGAAAATGATTACTCGTACACCGGGCAGAAGAGGAGTAAATTCATTCCACTGTTGAGGGAATGTTGAGACACAGATAAGAGATTCTAACTGCTGTACCCAGCTGTCTTAAAGGTATTCTTCCCTGGAGGGACAAAATCATTTCTTGATGAAGTACATGCTAAGGAGGAAATTCTAAAATTTGTCCAACAAAACGTGAGCTGTAAAACAGGAAGATATTCTGCTTACTGTTCTTCTGGTAATAAAGACCACAGAGAGACTGCACCTGTGAAAACCTTTCCACTGTTTCAACGGAAAATGGTGGACAGAAGGAAGGGAGCATGAGAGTTGAATAGAAGAGCTGAGATTATGTTGGAAATGAAGCAGAGACAGTATTTGGGAGATGGAGAACAGTAAACCCAATAACTTAATGCAGGACTACAGTGCAATAATTATATCTGTGAAACAGAACAAGAAAATCTGGAAATGCTGGACTTTATCAGAAGTTGTTGGACTTGTGGGGGACTCGCGTATATGCCCTACTTCATGACATTACTGTTCAGAAAAATGCTTTGGGGATGGGAAGAGAGGGGAGAATGTTCACGATAAGCGAATACATTTTTTTTTTCATAATAGTGCTATTATTGTGGTGCACGGCTTTCTTTGCATGCTATAAAATTTCCTCAGTTACTTTTAAGTGTAGTGGGGACTGCAAATACGTAGGTTCTGCTGTTCTCTCTTTCTCCCCTCTCTCTTTTTTCTTCTTCAGTTTTAAGAAATGTAAGCACTACAATATAAAAATAAAAAAAGCCTCATTAAAAGAGCATGACAAAAGAAAAAGTAATGTGCTTTTTCTCATTCTTGTATGCAGGAATGAGTGGATAAAGGACTGTAGATCAACTGGATTAAGAACCTCAGATTAACTTAGTAAGAAGTTTTAAGAGAAAGCAAGTAAATGAAAAATATTTAACATTACAAGGCTTTTTTTCCCTAGAAAATGAATGTATACTTAATAGCAATTTTGTAGCTGGCCTCATATCTCCATGGAAACAATCGGATAAATAGATATCGACTGCCTGAACCTCATGTCTCCATGCAGACAATCTGATTTGTTCTCTGAAAGCATTCAGAGGTTTTACCAGCTGAGAGACCTATAAAGATAAGAAAAAACAGTTGGCACTTAGTAGAAGCACAGGTTGCATCATGCATCTTACCACGGATACCCTTTCTTTTACGCTAATTCAAGTATGAGTGTGTCTCAGTTTAGGAAATTTGTTCCTATTAAGAGGGTATTTGGAGATGTAAACGGTCTTGTGTGTTAGTATTAAATTAATAGGTTTTAGAAGGGTATTGGGGGTCTGTTTTTTTTTTTTTTTTTTTTCTTCTCGAGGGCTTTCAATAAAACAAAACATTTTGTAAGATGTGACATGGGCTAAATTGGATGCGACAAAAAAAAAACTATATAAACGTTCAACCTACCAAACACAAAAGCTGGAACAAGACAATTTACAAAAAAAAATGGTGGAAACAATAACTTCTTAATATAATGATGCGTTCTGTAATGCCTTTTTAAAATACAAAGAGAATGAATACTTAAGTATACTAACAGTACAGTGTAAACAGCTACGTTACAGGAGATGCACTTGGAAAGAACTGGAACATGTGAATTCTGATAAAGAAAGGTTTTCAGGATCGTTATTCAGTACAATATCTGGGACAAAGGAAAAGGAGTACTTACACTGACTGCACGAGGAGCTCCAATAGTGATAGAACAGGATAAATAATATAAAGGTAGATTTATAGCCCTAAGGAGCTACTGGCAAGGGCGTAGCACTACACTGGCAAATATTTATATTCCACCCCAAACTGCTATAATAAAGCTTAAGAAAATTCTGGGAGAAATAATCATTTTTCAGCAAGGAATATTCCTTATAGGTGGGGACTGGAATGTGATTTGCAGCAGTGAAGATGTGTCTGGAGGCCCACCAGGGAAAGTATAAAAAAGCAGGGTAGCGTTTTGAAGGAATTTATGAAAATATTCAGCATGGAAGATGTGAAATCAGTAATAGGAGTTCAGAGTGAATTTATATATTATCCCCGAAGATATAAAAAAACTAGGCTAGGCTAGATAGAATTTACATTTGACAGGAACATTTAACTGAAGGTCTTGATATGTATTCTAACTATTTCAGATCATGCGCCAATAACTAAAATAAAATCACAGAGTAATGAAACAAAAATGTGACACTGGCGCTTTTCCCAGCTATCTGTTGAAAAGACAGGAATTCAAGGAATATGTAGAGATTATTCAGGAGCTATTCAAGAGGATAGAAATTACTTCTGAAAATACAGCTAGGGAGTGGGATAAATTAAGGTGGAATCTAAAAATAGGGTAGAAATGAAAGAAAAGGAGCTATGGGGTTAAGAAGTAACAATTATTCAGAGGGACTGAAATGTTACAATACTGCAGAATATCTCATAATAAGAGGAAGATAAACTGCAGAATGCTAAGCAGAAAATAAGGGAGCAACTCAATAATACAAGAGTTTAGTAAGATTGCCATTAAGCAATTTTATTTTGGTAATACTAGAGCAAAAAAACTTTCAGCACAATCGGGGAGAACAGAAATTATACTGAAGGGGCTGTCACCATGCTTTGGGAGCTAACAAGAGATCCTGTAGAGGTATTAGAAATATTTCAGAAACTCTAAATCTGTAGAGAAATTTGGAAATCAAGAAAAGATACAAATGAAAATGTTTGTGGAAGATTTAAATATGCCAAAGTTAGAGATACTAATGGTTTGGATAGGAGGAGATGAGATAAACCACTCTACAGGAAAGCCCTCAGGAATAGATGGTATTCCTGTGGAAGTCTGGAAGCTAGGAGGGAAAAACTGAAAGATCTGGAAGATTTTAAGTACCACCAACACCCTGAAAGAAAGCAGTGGTAGCTGTAATACCTAAAAAGGGGTAAAGATCTAGCTTTATACAGGCCCATTTCGATACTAAACCAGAACTATAAAGTGCTCGTGTCCATAATGGCTAAAAAAATGGCAAAAGTAATGCCAAAACTGATGGAATGGGGAAGATGCCAATAATTTTTTGGACAGCAGGTTAGAGATTGCCTTCCCTATCAAGGATTGATATCAAAGCATACACAGTGAGAAAAAAAAAAAGGAAGGGGTCCTAAACTAAAGACCAGCAATGGTAGAGGTTTTAGTAGACTCTAGAACAGAAGCGGTCATTATAAAAGGAATAATTAGTACAGCATATAAAATATTGCATGATAACTTAAGAATTGATCAGAGGAAGTTACAAAGGATTGGGAAGAGCAACTGGAAAAGCAATTCACAGAGAAAAAATTGGAGGATATATGTACGTCTCCCAAAAATGCAGCAAATTCTAGATGATTTAGGACTTTTGCTTGGAATGGTTTATATTTTTATACCCCAAGTAGATTCCAGAGAACTTTTCCTCAGGTAGACAGCAAATGTTGAAGGTGTGATGAGGAAGAAAGAGGTAATTGGGAAAACATTTACTGGGAATGCGGTGAGTTGGCGGACTTTATAAAGATTCCCTCTGGTATGCACTATCTGAGATGCTGAGTGGGAAGTTTGGTGTGACAAGGGAAATTATTTTTCTGAGCTATGACACAGAGTCAAAACTGACTAGACACAGTAAAAGCTTGCTGTGTCTAATTATGGTGGCTACCAAAAAAGCAATTACTAGAAAATGGAAATCAAAACCTAAACTATACTAAAAGAAGTGAATATAGTAACCAAGATAAAAATGGAATTGAGATCTTTAGAAAAGGGTAAGAACAAACTACAAAGAAAAAATGGGAATTGTAGGAACAATACATACAGGGGAGTAATGAAGTTTAAAAGAAGGCAAAACATAAATGAGCTATGTAATACTTGATTGAAAATGACTGGGTAAATTACAAGTGATGTACAATGTTTGCAACTGGGTGTGTGTCAGTATGGTTTATGATGTAAAGTGCTTACCACTAGGACCTTATCAATGTAGTTTGTTTTCATTTATATAAATGTATGACTGCCGGAGTCGTAAGTGATGGTTTAATAAAGATGCTTCTTGTTTAGAAAAAAAGGGTTAGGAACTGAATAATTTATGTAATGTTGCTTATGTTACAGGATTTATGGCATTACATGTTAAGTATAACATCTGTAAATGTGAACTTGTTAATACAGTTTGATTACTTTCATTCAAGTGTAAATTTGCCCATGTCAAGTGATAATTCAATAAAGGTGTTTAAAAAAGGCTTCTGGTATGGCAGCTAAGGATGTATAGGAACAGACTACACAAAAGATAAGGCAAAAATTGAAAAACTGAAAACTTATTTTTGGATATAGATAGTAAGAAGTAGTGAAAATGTCAGGCATACTTTTATCAACCCGAGGAGAAGTTGTGGACAATGAAAGAATTTAAGGAATTTTTCTGGGAAGGAAAGAGGGCAAGAGTTAAGCAAGCAAGCTGATCCTTCCAATAGCACATAGTAGTTTAGGTTTACCAGATTTGAAGGGATATTCTACAGCTATGCAGTTAAGGCTCATATACACAGCACAAACAGATGGTTATAATTCAAAAAGGACAATAATGAGTCAAAGGGGAGTCAGAAATAGAGTGCGATTTTGGATGCAGATCCTTAAGCAGAATAGTAATATATTATATACGGCTATTAAAGTAACAGGAAGTATTCTAAGAACTAAGCCAATATGAGAATGGAGAAAGGAGATTTTGCCAATACAGATGACTGCAAGTAGGGGCACAGAAAATAGCAATAGGGGGATGGAATTTACTACCAAAACCTAGCAAAGGAATCAAGATACTGAGCAAACAGCGCAAGCACAAAAGGTAACAGAGTGGGATGAGGCCAAGACATCTGGATTGCAGGCTAGAGACCGACTTCCCTATCCATGCATCATCTCAAGAGTACAAGCAAATAAAAAGGCATAAGGGACTTTCAGTTAAAGACCTGCTTAGTAGAGTTTTTAGTTAAATCTAGAAAAAAAGCAGCTGTTAAAGGAGTAACTAGTAAGGCATATAAAAATACTGCATGATAAGTATAAGAATCAATCAGAGGAGGTTTGAAAAGATTGGGAAGAGAAAGTGGAAAAGCAATTTATAAGAAAACAATGGGAAGACATATGTATGGCTCAAAGTATTCAACTAAGTCCAGAAGGTTTAGATTATTTGCTTGGAAGTGTTTGCATAAGTATTTTTTTTACACTCCAAGCAGACTTCAAATAATTTTTCCTTGGGTACATAAAATGTTGGAGGTGTGAAGAAAAAAAGAGGTAACCGGGAACATATATTTTAGGAGTGCTCGGAGTTGGGAGAATTTAAAAATTCCTTGCACAGTACTCCATCAGAAATACTGGGTGAAGAAATGACTATTAAAGAAATTATTATTTTGAGTTGCAAAACAGGATCTGAATTGCCTATACATAGCAAGGCCTTTTAAAGTTTAGTTCTATTGGCTGTCAAAACAGCAATTATTAGAAAATGAAACATCAAGAGTCGACACCAACTTTATTTGACTTTTGAATATTACACAAGATATTAAAAAACTGGAAGAGCAATCTTTAGAAAAGGGAAGGAGAAAATTACGCAGAAGTAAATAGAAATTGTGGGAAAAATACATGCACAATAATGTCCAGGAGGAGTGAGGTTTAAGGAAAGGCAGGAATTCACCATTTTTTTCTTATGTTAGAATGATGACAGCAGCAAAGAAAATATATGTGGTGTATATCGTACTTAAATGGAAAAATGATGAAATGTTTTTTTTTTCTTTTCTGTTAATGTATGTTTGCCTATGTTTTAAGTTATGAGTTAATAAAGGCGTTAAAAAAAAAAAAGCACACGTGGCCATAAGAGTGCACATGCATGGCTCCATAGGATTCTTGTCACTAAATCAAAGTCCCTATGCTGGACTTCAGAATCATGAGATTGAAACACTGCAGCTTCTTATTTCAGCTTTTCCCGGTAAACCAAAAATGTCCTGGAATGTTGACATGGCATGCAAAATACAAATATTTCAGCACTGCTTGTGCAAGTATGCATGTGATACAGGACTATAGTTTAGATTTGGTGTAGGTGCTTAGTATGTTTACTCTTACGGTTACTGTTTACTCAGCTTTACAATTAGGAGTCTAAGTAGACATAACTGCAGCTGTACATACATACAAATAAATAAATCTATCAAGGACGAGCATTAATGCCCTTCCAGCCTGCCGGTACACCAAAAAACAACTGTTCTCATAAGAGTCCAGGATGTTCTTAAGAAAAATCTAGTACTTGCTTTAATGTAATTTGGTAGTCTATTTCCATGCATCAGCTGTACTCTCAGAGAACCAGTTAGTACACTTTTCATTCCTACAGAATCTTCTACATAGGTTATCTGATAATTCTCTACTACTTTTTGATAACTCCAAGCATTCCCAGAGGTAGCCGTCTCTAAATGCCCTACATACCTGAATAAGGTCTCAAATATCTATATGAGAAACTACAAGTTCATATATTTTAGTATTTCGTAATAACTTAAAAGTTCACATACGTGGATGCCTTTGGTATATTTCCACTGTTCTCTTTCCAGTTTACTCGCAACTGTTTTTACTACAAGGTTTCCATATTTTTATTTCATACTCAAGTTTGGATCTAATGTAAGTAACAATGACTTCAGAGTTTCTGATTTCCTAGACTTTATAAATCTTATTTGGCCTATAGTTCTGTAACTACCATTAACCAACTGGTTGAAATTATTAGAAAAATCCAAAGCTGGATCTACCCAGGTCCTTAATTTAATCTGCAGTTTCAATCACTGTATGCTGTATTAAAATATTCACCTTTCAATTTATGTCTACCAAATCTTGTATGTTTAGTTTTTGCTGCATTTATCAGCATATTATTCTCCTGTGCCCAAATGTTCAATTTACTAAAGTTCTTTTGTAGACATGCCCTATTTGTAACGCATGTAACAAGCTTACCCAATTTCAAGTGCTCTGCATTGAGACTGTAGAGAACCTCAAATGAAAAAGATAGGCTTCTGAAAGATGCAGTCTAAACAAGCATGAGCCAAGGACAGACTCCTGTGGGACACCTTGATTGTAACCTCGAATTTCAGCTGTGCAACTGCTGTATGATACTTGCCATGTCCTATTTGTAAAGCAATGCAACTGTACATCTTATCAAGAGTACATAAAACCCTAGCTGTCCTAATTTACTGAGAAGTGTTTTGTGGTAGGACCCTGTCAAATGCTGAAGTTAAATCTATATAAATTACACCAAAAATTAAATCTATATAAATTACATCACAGCACATTTTTTTTCCATTTGCAGCAATTACATAGTTACAGAACATGTTACAGATGGCAATAGATCTATTTTCAACATATGCATGCTGATAAATGGTTTCAATTCCCACCCTTTACATTTCTGACAATAACGTATCCAATTACCCTCTCCAATATTTTTACACAAGTGAACTTAAGGGTTTGTATGACTGTGGATCTGTCTTACTCCCCTTTCACTTAAAGACGAGTTTATCAAGTAAATGTCTCCAATCTTGAGGAATCTCCCCATATTTATATAATCTTGTAAATAACAGGCATAATGGTACTTTAAGCTCTTGCTGAAGTATTCTCAGCTAATTTCTACTAATTCCATCTCCTCCCTATGCTTTGTTTGGATCCAGTTTACATAGTCCTTTTTTCAATACAACTTAATTTGATTTCAGTATCTGATGTTACCTGGATGTAACTAAGACAATCACCCCATTTGTTGAGTCCAACTGCTTTGTATAAAATTTTGTATATATTTATAATCTGCTGTGTCTAAGAATAATTTTAGAATCTACACACAGTTTATCAGTTTGTATGTCTTTACTCCTTCAACATCTTATCTATATGTTTTCCCAATATGTTCAATATCTTTATATAAATTTTCTTCAATTTTTTTTCCAGATCTCGTCTCACTCTACCTTTAATTTGTGTCATGGTTGTTTATTTCAGATTTCAAAGTAGAAGTTTGACTACTTATCCATTTCTCACATTTTTCTCTCACCTTAAGTAACTTGTTCTTATGGAACTATTTCCTCCAAACTTTGTGTGCCTATTTCCTGATTTTAAACATTTTATATTTTGCATTCAAACAACTGTAAGACTAAAGGTGGTGGCAATGTTTTTTCCTCACATGCCTACTGGACATCACACATCCTCAATCAGGTCTTCCTCATTTATTCCCCTGTACAAGGGAATTACCCAAATAATTACTGGTGGGGTGTGAGATATCAAACAGGCAATCATAAAGGCTACTGGCACCCTATTCCAGCATCCCAAAAAGAGCATTTTTTTGTATGGCCTATCCCCACCTCCTGGGTAGGGTGGGAAATACCCCATATTACCATGTGGACCCACAATGGCTCCCCTTGGGACTACATGCTCATACACTCAATAATAAATGCCATCACCAAGTGGTGGCAGAGTGTAAAGACCACACACAAGACAGGTACTACAATGTGTGTGACCCTGCTCTGCCCAGGTCTCCACACAGCACAGGCATGACCATCCTATCCTCTTGTCAAGCACCTGAGCCACTAAATCAAACAATGGACCCCAGGCTGCAGCCACCACTTTAAATTCTCCATACTACTGCAAGGGGTGTGTGTGTGTGTGCCACATGCAAGCACATAGAACATGCCATAAGAAGAGGGAAATAAAGTTAGGAAAAACATACTGTTAAATTAGAGGCATATGACATATTAAAATTACTCAAAACTGTTTAGAGAAAGATCATTTGGACTTTTAAAAAGAAAAAAAAAGTTTGGTTTTCATCATCACAAGACGAAACTAAAATGCAATGACACTGGAAAATAAAAAGGAAATTTTTTTTTTTTTTTTTTACAGTGTCAAACTTGCATCTGAACTGGGAAATTTTAAAAGAACGCATTTTCAAATCCCACAAAAGCTGCATTGGAGAAAGCTGTTCATCTGCTCTTCAGAGCATCTCTCTTTCAAGTCAAAACAAAATTTA